>NC_045699.1:2594662-2629211 GCF_009834535.1 Camelus ferus
CCTTCACCTAGCTTGTAGGGAACACAAAGATTCTTTTCAGTTGCAAACTCAACTCTATACATAATTGTGGAGGTACAAGCTCCATCTCGGATTTACAGTGAAAACTGCAGGAACTTCAATGCGGCACTAGGAAACAGACTGCGAAACCAGAGTAAACGTTTCTCCTGCAACCCGTTCCCTTTGTGCTAGATGAACGAACTCTTCTCCACATGGCTCAGTTCTGAGAAGATGAAGTGTGGTTGAAGCCGTCCTTCAAGTAGCCTTGTTGGGAACAGAAAGTTTCTTTCAGTTGTAAAAATCCACTCCATACATATATATGGGGAGGTACGAAGCACCAACTCGGTTTTACAGTGAAAACTGCAGGAACTTCAAACCGGCACTAGGAAACAGACTGAGAAACAAGAGAAAAATTTTCCCTGCAACCCGTTCCTTTTGTGCTAGATGAACGAACGTTTCTCCACATGCTCAGTTCTGAGAGATAAGTGTGTGTGAAAGCCGTACTTCACCTAGCTTGTTGGGAACACAATGTTTCTTTTCAGTTGCAGACTCCACTCCATACATATATACGGGAAGGTACTAGCTCCAACTCGGTTTTACAGTGAAAACTGCAGAAACTTCAACCCGGCAGTAGGAAACAGACTGAGAAACCAGAGTAAAAGTTTCCCCTGCAACCCGTTCAATTTGTGCTAGATGAACGAACGTTTCTCCACATGCTCAGTTCTGAGAAATATGTGTGTGTTAAAGCCGTCCATCACATAGCTTGTTGGGAACACAAATTTTCTTTTAAGTTGCAAACTCCACTCCATACATATGTATGGGTAGGTACTAGCTCCAACTCGGTTTTACAGTGAAAACTGCAGGAACTTCAAACCGGCACTAGGAAACAGACTGAGAATCCAGAGTAAAAGTTTCCCCCTGCAACTCGTTCCATTGTGCTAGATGAACGAACGTCTCTCCACATGCTCATTTCTGAGAGATATGTGTGTGTGAAAGCCGTCCTTCAAGGAGCTTGTTGGGAACACAATAAGTTTCTTTTCAGTGCAATCTCCACTCCTTACAATATATATGGCGGAGGTACGAGCTCCAACTCGGTTTTGCAGTGAAAACTGCAGGAACTTCAAACGGCAGTAGGAAACAGACTGAGAAACCAGAGTAAAATTTCCCCTGCAACCCGTTCCATTTGTGCTAGATGAACGAACGTCTCTCCACATGCTCAGTTCTGAGAGATATGTGTGTGTGAAAGCCGTCCTTCAAGTAGCTTGTTGGGAACACAAAGTTTCTTTTCAGTTGCAAACTCCACTCCATACATATATATGGGGACGTACGAGCTCCAACTCGGTTTTACAGTGAAAACTGCAGGAACTTCAAACCGGCACAAGGAAACAGACTGATAAACCTGGGTAAAAGTTTCTCCGGCAACCCGTTCCTTTGTGCTATATGAACGTACGTCTCTCCACATGCTCAGTTCGGAGAGATAAGTGTGTGTGAAGCCGTTCTTCACCTAGCTTGTTGGGAACATAAAGTTTCATTCTGTTGCAAACTCCACTCCATACATATGTATGGGGAGGTACTAGACGCAACACGGTTTTACAGTGAAAACTGCAGGAACGTCAACCGGCAGTAGGAAAAAGACTGAGAAACCAGAGTAAAAGTTTCTCCTGCACACCGTTCCCTTTGTGCTAGATGAACGAACGTCTCTCCACATACTCAGTTCTGGGAGATAAGTGTGTGTGAGAGCCTTCCTTCACCTAGATTTTTGGGAACACAAAGTTTCTTTTCAGTTGCAAACCCCACTCCATACATATATATGGGGAGGTACTAGCTCCAACTCGGTTTTACAGTGAAAACTGCAGGAAATTCAAACCGGCACTAGGAAACTGACTGAGAAACCAGAGTAAAAGTTTCTCCTGCAAACCGTTCCTTTTGTGCTAGATAAACGAACGTCTCTCCACATGCTCAGTTCTGAGAGATAAGTGTGTGTGAAAGCCGTACTTCAACTAGCTTGTTGGGAACACAAAGTTCCTTTTCAGTTGCAAAATCCACTCCATACATATATATGGGGAGGTACTTGATCCAACTCGGTTTTACAGTGAAAACTGCAGGAAATTCAAATCGGCACTAGGAAACAGACTGAGAAACCAGAGTAAAAGTTTCTAATGCAACCCTTTCCCTTTGTGCTAGATGAACGAAAGTCTCTCCACATGCTCTGTTCTGAGAAATAAGTGTGTGTTAAAGCCGTCCTTCACCTAGCTTGTTGGGAACACAAAGTATCTTTTCAGTTGCAAACTCCACTCCATACATATTTTTGGGGAGGTACTAGCTCTAACTAGGTTTTACAGTGAAAACTGCAGGAACTTCAAACCGGCACTAGGAAACAGACTGAGAAACCAGAGTAAAAGTTTTTCCTGCAACCCGTTCCTTTGTGCTAGATGAACGAACGTCTATCCACATGCTCAGTTCTGAGAGATATATGTGTGTGAAAGCTGTCCTTCACCTAGCTTGTTGGGAACACAAAGTTTCTTTTCAGTTGCAAACTCCACTCCATACATATATATGGGGAGGTACTAGCTCCAACTCGGTTTTACAGTGAAAACTGCAGGAACTTCAAACCGGCACTAGGAAACAGACTGAGAAACCAGAGTAAAAGTTTCTCCTGCAAAACTTTCCCATTGTGCTAGATGAACGAACTTCTCTCACATGCTCAGTTCTGAGAGATAATTGTGTGTGAAAGCCGCTTTCACCTAGCTTGTCGGGAACACAAAGTTTCTTTTCACTTTCAAACTCCAATCCATACATATATATTGGGAGTTACTAGCTCCAACTCGGTTTTACAGTGAAAACTGCAGGAACTTCAAACCGGCAGTAGGAAACAGACTGAGAAACCAGAGTAAAGGTTTCCCCTGCAACCCGTTCCCTTTGTGCTAGATGAACGAACGTCTCTCCACATGCTCATTTCTGAGAGATATGTGCGTGTGAAAGCCGAACTTCACCTAACTTGTTGGGAACAGAAAGTTTCTTTTCAGTTGTAAACTCCACTCCATACATATATATGGGGAAGTACTAACTCCAACTAAGTTTTTCAGTGAAAACTGCAGGAACTTCAAACCGGCACTAGGAAACAGACTGAGAGACCAGAGTAAAAGTTTCTCCTGCAACCTGTTCCCATAGTGCTAGATTAACGGAAGTCTATCCACATGCTCAATTCAGAGAGATAAGTGTGTGTGAAAGCCGTCCTTCACCTAGATGTTGGGAACACAAAGATTCTTTTCAGTTGCAAACTCAACTCTATAAATAATTGGGGAGGTACTAGCTCCAACTCGGTTTTACAGTGAAAAATTCAGGAAATTCAAACCAGCAGTAGGAAACAGACTGAGAAACCAGAGTAAACGTTTCTCATGCAACCCGTTCCCTTTTTGCTAGATGAACGAACGTCTCTCCACATGCTCAGTTCTGAGAGATAAGTGTGTGTGAAGCCGTCTTTCACTTAGCTTGTTGGGAACACAAAGTTTCCTTCCTGTTGCAAAATCCACTCCATACATATATATGGGGAGGTACTAGCTCCAACTCTCTTTTACAGTGAAAAATTCAGGAACATCAAACCGGCAATAGGAAACAGACTGAGAAACCAGAGTAAAAGTTTCCCCTTCAACCCGTTCCATTTGTGCTAGATGAACGAACGTCTCTCCACATGCTCAATTCTGAGAAATATGTGTGTGTGAATGCCGTCCTTCACCTAGCTTGTTTGGAACACAAAGTTTCTTTTCAGTTGAAACTCCACTCCATACATATATATGGGGAGGTACGAGCTCCAACTCGATTTTACAGTGAAAACTGCAGGAACTTCAAACCGGCAGTAGGAAACAGACTGAGAAACCAGAGTAAATTTTCGCCTGCAACCCGTTCCTTTTGTGCTAGAAGAACGAACGTCTCTCCACATGCTCAGTTCTGAGAGATAAGTGTGTGTGAAAGCCGACCTTCACCTAGCTTGTTGGGAACACAAAGTTCCTTTTCAGTTGCAAACTACAATCCATACATATATATGGGGATGCACTAGCTCCAACTCGGTATTACAGTGAAAACTGCAGGAACTTCAAACTGGCACTAGGAAACAGACTGAGAAACCAGAGTAAAAGTTTCTCCTGCAACCCGTTCCGTTTGTGCTTGATGAACGAAAGTCTCTCCACATGCTCAGTTCTGGGAGATAAGTGTGTGTACGCCGTCCTTAACCTAGCTTTTTTGGAACCCAAAGTTTATTTTCACTTGCAAATTCCATTCCATACATATATATAGGGAGGTACAAGCTCCAACTCAGTTTTACAGTGAAAAATGCAGGAACTTCAAACCGGCAGTAGGAAATAGACTGAGAAACCAGAGTATAAGATTCTCCTTCAACCCGTTCCTATGTGCTAGATGAACGAACGTCTCTCCACATGCTAATTTCTGAGAGATAAATGTGTGTGAAAGCCGTACTTCATCTAGCTTTTTGGGAACACAAAGTTCCTTTTCAGTTGCAAAATCCACTCCTTACATATATATGGGGAGGTACATGATCCAACTCGGATATACAGTGAAAATTGCAGGAACTTCAAACCGGCAGTAGGAAAAATTCTGAGAAACCAGAGTAAAAGTTTCTCCTGCAATCTGTTCCCTTTGTGCTAGATGAACGAACGTCTCTCCACATGCTCAGTTCAGGGAAATAAGTGTGTGTGAGAGCCGTCCTTCACCTAGTATGTTGGGAAAACAAAGTTTCTTTTCAGTTGCAAACTCCACTCCTTAAAAATATATTTGGATGTACTAGCTCCAACACGGTTCTACAGTGAAAACTGCAGGAACGTCAACCGGCAATAGGAAAAAGACTGAGAAAAAATAGTAAAAGTTTCTCCTGCAACCCGTTCCCTTTGTGCTAGATGAACGAACGTCTCTCCACATGCTCAGATCTGAGAGATAAATGTGTGTAAAAGCCGTCCTTCAACTAGCTTGTTGGGAACACAAAGTTTCTTTTCAGTTGCAAACTCCACTCCATAAATATATATGGGGAGGTACTACATCCAAATCGGTTTAACAGTGAAAATTGCAGGAACTTCAAACCGGCACTAGGAAACAGACTGAGAAACCAGAGTAAAACTTTCTCCTGCAACCCGTTCCATTTGTGCTAGATGAACGAACGTCTCTCCACATGCTCATTTCTGAGAGATAAATGTATGTGAAAGCCGTCCTTCAACTAGCTTGTTGGGAACTCAAAGTTTCTTTTCAGTTGCAAACCCCAATCCATACATATATATTGGGAGGTACTAGCTCCAAATCGGTTTTACAGTGAAAACTGAAGGAACTTCAAACCGGCACAAGGAAACAGACTGAGAAACCAGAGTAATAGTTTCTCCTGCAACCCGTTCCCTTTGTGCTAGATGAACGAACATCCCTCCACATGCTCAGTTCTGAGAGATAAGTGTGTGTGAAGGCCGTCCTTCACAATGCTTGTTGGGAACACAAAGTTTCTTTTCACTTGCAAACTCCACTCCATACATATATATGGGGACGTACGAGCTTCAACTCGTTTTTACAGTGAAAAATGCAGGAACTTCATACCGGCACAAGGAAACAGACTGAAAAACCAGGGTAAAAGGTTCTCCGGCAACCCGTTCCTTTGTGCTAGACGAACGTACTTCTCTCCACATGCTCAGTTCTGAGAGATAAGTGTGTGTGAAGCCGTCCTTCACCTAGCTTGTTGGGAACATAAAGTTTCATTCTGTTGCAAACTCCACTCCATACATATGTATGGGTAGGTACTAGCTCCAACTCGGTTTTACAGTGAAAACTGCAGGAACTTCAAACCGGCACTAGGAAACAGACTGAGAAACCAGAGTAAAAGTTTCCCCTGCAACCCGTTCCATTTGTGCTAGATGAACGAACGTCTCTCCACATGCTCAGTTCTGAGAGATATGTGTGTGTGAAAGCCGTCCTTCAAGGAGCTTGTTGGGAACACAAAGTTTCTTTTCAGTTGGAAACTCCACTCCTTACATATATATGGCGAGGTACGAGCTCCAACTCGGTTTTGCAGTGAAAACTGCAGGAACTTCAAACCGGCAGTAGGAAACAGACTGAGAAACCAGAGTAAAATTTCCCATGCAACCCGTTCCATTTGTGCTAGATGAACGAACGTCTCTCCACATGCTCAGTTCTGAGAGATATGTGTGTGTGAAAGCCGTCCTTCAAGGAGCTTGTTGGGAACACAATATTTCTTTTCAGTTGCAAACACCACTCCTTACATATATATGTGGAGATACGAGCTCCAACTATGTTTTGCAGTGAATACTGCAGGAACTTCAAACCAGAACTAGGAAACAGACTGATAATCCAGAATAAAAGTGTCTCCTGCAACCCGTTCCCTTTGTGCTAGATGAACGAACTTCTCTCCTCTTGCTCATTTCTGAGAGATAAGTGTGTGTGAAGCCGTCCTTCACCTAGCTTGTTGGGAACATAAAGTTTCATTCTGTTGCAAACTCCACTCCATACATATGTATGGGGAGGTACTAGCCCCAACTCGGTTTTACAGTGAAAACTGCAGTAACTTCAAACCGGCAGTAGGAAACAGACTGAGAAACCAGAGTAAAAGTTTCCCCTGCAACCAGTTCCATTTGTGCTAGATGAAAGAACGTCTCTCCACATGCTCAGTTCTGAGAGATAATTGCGTGTGACAGCCGTCCATCACCTAGCTTGTTGGGAACACAAAGATTATTTTCAGTTGCAAACTCAAGTCTATACATATATATGGGGAGGTACGAGCTCCAACTTGGTTTTGCAGTGAAAACTGCTGGAACTTCAAACCGGAACTAGGAAACAGACTGAGAAAAAATTGTAAAAGTTTCTCCTGCAACCCGTTCCCTTTGTGCTAGATGAACGAACGTCTCTCCACATGCTCAGTTCTGAGAAATACGTGTGTGTGAAAGCCGTACTTCATCTAGCTTTTTGGGAACACAAAGTTTCTTTTCAGTTGCAAAATCCACTCCCTAAAAATATATTTGGATGTACTAGCTCCAACACGGTTTTACAGTGAAAACTGCAGGAACGTCAACCGGCAGTAGGAAACAGACTGAGAACCCAGAGTAATACTTTGTCTTGCAAACCGTTCCCTTTGTGCTAGATGAACGAACGTCTCTCCACATACTCAGTTCTGGGAGATAAGTGTGTGTGAGAGCCTTCCTTCACCTAGATTTTTGGGAACACAAAGTTTCTTTTCAGTTGCAAACCCCACTCCATACATATATATGGGGAGGTACTTGATCCAACTCGGATTTACAGTGAAAATTGTAGGAACTTCAAACCGGCAGTAGGAAAAATTCTGAGAAACCAGAGTAAAAGTTTCTCCTGCAATCTGTTCCCTTTGTGCTAGATGAACGAACGTCTCTCCACATGCTCAGTTCTGGGAGATAAGTGTGTGTGAGAGCCGTCCTTCACATAGTATGTTGGGAAAACAAAGTTTCTTTTCAGTTGCAAACTCCAATCCATACATATATATGGGGAGGTACTAGCTCCAACTCGGTTTTCAGTGAAAACTGCAGGAACTTCAAACCGGCACTAGGAAACTGACTGATAAACCAGAGTAAAAGTTTCCCCTGCAACCCGTTACCTTTGTGCTAGATGAACGAACGTCTCTCCAAATACTCAGTTCTGATAGATAATTGTGTGTGAGAGCCGTACTTCACCTAGCTTGTTGGGAACACAAAGTTTCTTTTCAGTTGCAAACTCCACTCCATACATATATATGGGGAGGTACTAGCTCCAACTCGGTTTTACAATGAAAACTGCAGGAACTTCAAACCGGCACTAGGAAACAGACTGAGAAACCAGAGTAAAACTTGCCCCTGCAACCCGTTCCCTTTGTGCTAGATGAACGAACTTCTCTCCACATGCTCAGTTCTGAGAGATAAGTGTGTGTGAAAGCCGTCCTTCAACTAGCTTGTAGTGAACACAAAGTTTCTTTTCACTTGCAAACCCCACTACATACATATATATGAGGAGGTACTAGATCCAACTCGGTTTTAAAGTGCAAACTGCAGGAACTTCAAACCGGCACTAGGAAACAGACTGAGAACCCAGAGTAAAAGTTTCTCCTGCAACCCGTTCCCTTTGTGCTAGATGAACGAATGTCTATCCACATGCTCAGTTCTGAGAGATAAGTGTGTGTTAAAGCCGTATTTCAACTAGCTTGTTGGGAACACAAAGTTTCTTTTCAGATGCAACCCACCTCCATACATATATATGGGGAGGTACTAGATCCAACTAGGTTTTACAGTGAAAACTGCAGGAACTTCCAACCGGCACTAGGAAACAGACTGAGAAACCAGAGTAAAAATTTCTCCTGCAACCCGTTCCCTTTGTGCTAGATGAACGAAAGTCTCTCCACATGCTCAGTTCTGAGAGATAAGTGTGTGTGAAACCGTCCTTCACCTAGCTTGTTGGGAACATAAAGTTTCATTCTGTTGCAAACTCCACTCCATACATATGTATGGGGAGGTACTAGCTCCAACTCGGTTTTACAGTGAAAACTGCAGTAACTTCAACCCGGCAGTAGGAAACAGACTGAGAAACCAGAGTAAAAATTTCCCCTGCAACCCGTTCCATTTGTGCTAGATGAAAGAACGTCTCTCCACATGCTCAGTTCTGAGAGATATGTGTGTGTGAAAGCCGTCCTTCAAGGAGCTTGTTGGGAACACAATATTTCTTTTCAGTTGCAAACTCCACTCCTAACATATATATGGGTAGGTACGAGCTCCAACTCGGTTTTGCACTGAAAACTGCAGGAACTTCAAACCGGAACTAGGAAACAGACTGATAAACCAGAGTAAAAGTTTCTCCTGCAACCCGTTCCCTTTGTGCTAGATGAACGAACGTCTCTCCACATGCTCAGTTCTGAGAAATACGTGTGTGTGAAAGCCGTACTTCATCTAGCTTTTTGGGAACACAAAGTTTCTTTTCAGTTGCAAACTCCACTCCCTAAAAATATATTTGGATGTACTAGCTCCAACACGGTTTTACAGTGAAAACTGCAGGAACGTCAACCGGCAGTAGGAAAAAGACTGAGAAACCAGAGTAAAAGTTTCTCCTTCACACCGTTCCCTTTGTGCTAGATGAACGAACGTCTCTCCACATACTCAGTTCTGAGAGATAAGTGTGTGTGAAAGCCTTACTTCAACTAGCCTGTTGGGAACACAAAGTTTCTTTTCAGTTGCAAACCCCCTCCATACATATATATGGGGAGGTACTAGATCCAACTAGGTTTTACAGTGAAAACTGCAGGAACTTCCAACCGGCACTAGGAAACAGACTGAGAAACTAGAGTAAAAATTTCTCCTGCAAACTGTTCCCTTTTTTGCTAGATGAACGAACGTCTCTCCAAATGCTCAGATCTGATAGATATGTGTGTGTGAAAGCCGTTCTTCACCTTGCTTGTTGGGTACACAAAGTTTCTTTTAAGTTGCAAACTCCAATCCATACATATATATGGGGAGGTACTAGCCCCAACTCGGTTTTACAGTGAAAACTGCAGGAACTTAAAACCGGCACTAGGAAACAGACAGAGAAACCAGAGTAAAAGTTTCTCCTGCAACCCGTTCCATTTGTGCCAAATGAACGAACGTCTCTCCACATGCTCAGTTCTGAGAGATAAATGTGTGGAAGCCATCATTCAACTAGCTTGTTGGGAACACAAAGTTTCTTTTCAGTTGCAAACTCCATTCCATTCATATATATTGGGAGGTACTAGCTCCAAATTTGTTTTACAGTGAAAACTGCAGGAACTTCAAACCGGCACTAGGAAACAGACTGTGAAACCAGGGAAAAAGTTTCTCCTGAAACCCGTTCCCTTTGTGCTAGATGAACGAAAGTCTCTCCACATGCTCAGTTCTGAGAGATAAGTGTGTGTGAAAGCCGACTTTCACCCAGCTTGTTGGGAACACAAAGTTTCTTTTCACTTGCAAACTCCACTCCATACATATATATGGGGAGGTACTAGCTCCAACTCGGTTTTACAGTGAAAACTGCAGGAACTTCAAACCGGCACTAGGAAACAGACTGAGAACCCAGAGTAATACTTTCTCTTGCAACCCGTTCCCTTTGTGCTAGATGAACGAACGTCTCTCCACATGCTCAGTTCTGGGAGATAAGTGTGTGTGATGGCCACCCTTCACAAAGCTTGTTGGGAACACAAAGTTTCTTTTCAGTTGCAAACTCCACTCCATACATATATATGGGGATGTACAAGCTCCAACTCGGTTTTACAGTGAAAACTGCAGGAACTTCAAACCGGCACTAGGAAACAGACTGAGAAAAAATTGTAAAAGTTTCTCCTGCAACCCGTTCCCTTTGTGCTAGATGAACGAACGTCTCTCCACATGCTCAGATCTGAGAGATAAATGTGTGTAAAAGCCGTCCTTCAACTAGCTTGTTGGGAACACAAAGTTTCTTTTCAGTTGCAAACTCCACTCCATAAATATATATGGGGAGGTACTACATCCAAATCGGTTTAACAGTGAAAATTGCAGGAACTTCAAACCGGCACTAGGAAACAGACTGAGAAACCAGAGTAAAACTTTCTCCTGCAACCCGTTCCATTTGTGCTAGAAGAACGAACGTCTCTCCACATGCTCATTTCTGAGAGATAAATGTATGTGAAAGCCGTACTTCAACTAGCTTGTTGGGAACACAAAGTTTCTTTTCAGTTGCAAACCCCAATCCATACATATATATTGGGAGGTACTAGCTCCAAATCGGTTTTACAGTGAAAACTGAAGGATCTTCAAACCGGCACTAGGAAACAGACTGAGAAACCAGAGTAATAGTTTCTCCTGCAACCCGTTCCCTTTGTGCTAGATGAACGAAAGTCCCTCCACATGCTCAGTTCTGAGAGATATGTGTGTGTGAAAACCGTCCTTCACCCAGCTTGTTGGGAACACAAATTTTCTTTTCAGTTGCAAACTCCACTCCATACATATATATGGGGAGGTACTAGCTCCAACACGGTTTTACAGAGAAAACTGCAGGAACTTCAAACCGGCACTAGGAAACAGACTGAGTAACCAGAGTAAAAGTTTCTCCTGCAACCCGTTCCCTTTGTGCTTGATGAACGAACGTCTCTCCACATGCTCAGTTCTGGGAGAAAAGTGTGTGTGAGAGCCGTCCTTCACCTAGCTTCTTGAGAACACAAAGTTTCTTTTCAGTTGCAAACTCCACTCCATACATATATATGGTGAGGTTCTAGCTCCAACACGGATTTACAGTGAAAACTGCAGGAACTTCAAACCGGCACTAGGAAACAGACTGAGAATCCAGAGTAAAAATTTTTCCTGCAACCCGTTCCCTTTGTGGTAGATGAACGAAAGTCTCTCCACATGCTCAGTTCTGAGAGATAAGTGTGTGTGAAAGCTGTCCTTCACCCAGCTTGTTGGGAACACAAAGTTTCTTTTCACTTGCAAACTCCACTCCATACATATATATGGGGAGGTACTAGCTCCAGCTCGGTTTTACAGTGAAAACTGCAGGAACTTCAAACCGGCAGTAGGAATCAGACTGAGAAACGAGAGTAATACTTTCCCCTTCAACCCGTTCCCTTTGTGCTAGATGAACGAACGTCTCTCCACATGCTAATTTCTGGGAGATAAGTGTGTGTGAGAGCAGTCCTTCACCTAGTTTGTTGGGAACACAAAGTTTCTTTTCAGTTGCAAACTCCACTCCATACATATATACGGGGATGTACAAGCTCCAACTCGGTTTTACAGTGAAAACTGCAGGAACTTCAAACCGGCACTAGGAAACTGACTGAGAAACCAGAGTAAAAGTTTCTCCTGCAACACGTTCCCTTTGTGCTAGATGAACGAACGTATCTCCACATGCTCAGTTCTGAGAGATAAATGTGTGTGAAACCGTCCTTCACCTAGCTTGTTGGGAACACAAATTTTCTTTTCAGTTGCAAACCCCACCCCATACATATATATGGGTTGGTACTAGCTCCAACACGGTTTTACAGTGAAAACTGCAGGAACTTAAAACCGGCACAAGGAAACATACTGAGAAACCAGAGTAAAATTTCTCCTGCCACCCGTTCCCTTTGTGCTAGATGAACGAAAGTCTCTCCACATGCTCAGTTCTGAGAGATAAGTGTGTGTGAAAGCCGACCTTCACCCAGCTTGTTGGGAACACAAAGTTTCTTTCATTGCAAACTCCACTCCATACATATATATGGGGAGGTACTAGCTCCAACTCGGTTTTAGAGTGAAAACTGCAGGAAATTCAAACCGGCAGTAGGAAACAGACTGAGAACCCAGAGTAATACTTTCTCCTGCAACCTGTTCCCTTTTTGCTAGATGAACGAACGTCTCTCCACATGCTCAGTTCTGGAAGATAAGTGTGTGTGATGGCCGTCCTTCATCTAGCTTGTTGGGAACACAAAGTTTCTTTTCAGTAGCAAACTCCACTCCATACATATATATGGGGATATACAAGCTCCAACTCTGTTTTACAGTGAAAACTGCAGGAACTTCAAACCGGCACTAGGAAACAAACTGAGAAACCAGTGTAAAAGTTTATCCTGCAACCGGTTCCGTTTGTGCTAGATGAACGAACGTCTCTCCACATGCTCAGTTCTGAGAGATAAGTGTGTGTGAAAGCCGTCCTTCACCTATCTTGTTGGAAAGAAAATTTTCTATTCAGTTGCAAGCTCCACTCCATACATATATATGGGGAGGTTCTAGCTCCAACACGGTTTAACAGTGAAAACTGCGGGAACTTCAAACCGGCACTAGGAAACAGACTGAGAAACCAGAATAAAAGTTTCTCCTGCAACCCGTTCCCTTTGTGCTAGATGAACGAACGTCTCTCCACATGCTCAGTTCTGGGAGATAAGTGTGTGTGAGAGCCGTCCTTCACGTAGCTTGTTGGGAACACAAAGTTTCTTTTCAGTTGCAAACTCCAATCCATACATAAATATGTGGAGGTACTATCTCCAACTAGGTTTTACAGTGAATACTGCAGGAAATTCAAACCGGCACTAGGAAACATACTGAGAAACCAGAGTAAAATTTTCCACTGCAACCCGTTCCCTATGTGCTATATGAACGAACGTCTCTCCGCATGCTCAGTTCTGAGAGATAAGTGTGTGTGAAAGCCGTACTTCAACTAGATTGTTGGGAAGACAAAGTTTCTTTTCAGTTGCAAAATCCACACCATGCATATATATGGGGAGTTACTAGCTCCAACACGGTTTTACAGTGAAAACTGCAGGAACTTCAAACCGGCACTAGGAAACAGACTGAGAAACCAGAGTAAAAGTTTCTCCTGCAACCCGTTCCATTTGTGCTAGATGAACGAACGTCTCTCCACATATTCAGTTCTGAGAAATAAATGTGTGTGAAAGCCGTTCTTCAACTAGCTTGTTGGGAACACAAAGTTTCTTTTCAGTTGCAAACTCCATTCCATACATATATATTGGGAGGTACTAGCTCCAAATCTGTTTTACAGTGAAAACTGCAGGAACTTCAAACCGGCACTAGGAAACAGACTGAGAAACCAGAGTAAAAGTTTCTCCTGCAACCCGTTCCCTTTGTGCTAGATGAACGAAAGTCTCTCCACATGCTCAGATCTGAGAGATAAGTGTGTGTGAAAGCCGTCCTTCACCCAGCTTGTTAGGAACACAAAGTTTCTTTTCACTTGCAAACTCCACTCCATACATATATATTGGGAGATACTAGTCCAACTCGGTTTTACAGTGAAAACTGCGGGAACTTCAACCCGGCAGTAGGAAACAGACTGAGAACCCAGAGTAATACTTTGTCTTGCAAACCGTTCCCTTTGTGCTAGATGAACGAACGTCTCTCCACATACTCAGTTCTGGGAGATAAGTGTGTGTAATGGCCGCCCTTCACATAGCTTTTTGGGAACACAAAGTTTCTTTTCAGTTGCAAACTCCACTCCATACATATATATTAGGATGTACAAGCTCCAACTCGGTTTTACAGTGAGAACTGCAGGAACTTCAAACCGGCACTAGGAAACAGACTGAGAAACCAGAGTAAAAGTTTCTCCTGCAACCCATTCCCTTTGTGCTAGATGAACGAAAGTCTTTCCACATGCTCAGTTCTGAGAGATAAGTGTGTGTGAAAGCCGTCCTTCACCCAGCTTGTTGGGAACACAAAGTTTCTTTTCACTTGCAAACTCCACTCCATACATATATATGGGGAGGTACTAGCTCCAGCTCTGTTTTACAGTGAAAACTGCAGGAACTTCAAACCGGCAGTAGGAATCAGACTGAGAAACCAGAGTAATACTTTCCCCTTCAACCCGTTCCTTTGTGCTAGATGAACGAACGTCTCTCCACATGCTAAGTTCTGGGAGATAAATGTGTGTGAGAGCAGTCCTTCACCTAGCTTGTTGGGAACACAAAGTTTCTTTTCACTTGCAAACTCCACTCCATACATATATATGGGGAAGTACTAGCTCCAACACTGTTTTACAGTGAAAACTGCAGGAACTTCAAACCGGCACTAGGAAACAGACTGAGAAACCAGAGTAAAAGTTTCTCCTGCATCCCGTTCCCTTTGTGCTAGATGAACGAACCTCTCTCCACATGCTCAGTTCTGGGAGATAAGTGTGTGTGAGAGCCGTCCTTCACCTTGCTAGTTGGGAACACAAAGTTTCTTTTCACTTGCAAACTCCACTCCATACATGTATATGGGGAGGTTCTAGCTCCAACACGGATTTACAGTGAAAACTGCAGGAACTTAAAACCAGCATTAGGAAACAGACTGAGAAACCAGAGTAAAATTTCTCCTGCCACATTTTCCCTTTGTGCTAGATGAACGAACGTCTCTCCACATGCTCAGTTCTGAGAGATAAGTGTGTGTGAAAGCCGTCCTTCACCCAGCTTGTTGGGAACACAAAGTTTCTTTTCACTTGCAAACTCCACTCCATACATATATATGGGGAGGTACTGGCTCCAGCTCGGTTTTACAGTGAAAACTGCAGGAACTTCAAACCGGCAGTAGGAATCAGACTGAGAAACCAGAGTAATACTTTCCACTTCAACCCGTTCCCTTTGTGCTAGATGAACGAACGTCTCTCCACATGCTAAGTTCTGGGAGATAAGTGTGTGTGAGAGCAGTCCTTCACCTAGCTTGTTGGGAACACAAAGTTTCTTTTCAGTTGCAAACTCCACTCCATACATATATACGGGGATGTACAAGCTCCAACTCGGTTTTACAGTGAAAACTGCAGGAACTTCAAACCGGCACTAGGAAACTGACTGAGAAACCAGAGTAATAGTTTCTCCTGCAACCCGTTCCCTTTGTGCTAGATGAACGAACGTCTCTCCACATGCTCAGTACTGAGAGATAAGTGTGTGAGAAAGCCGTCCTTCACCTAGCTTGTTGGGAACACAAATTTTCTTTTCAGTTGCTAACTCCACTCCATACATATATATGGGGAGGTCCTAGCTCCAACACGGTTTTAAAGTGAAAACGGCAGGAACTTCAAAACGGCACTAGGAAACAGACTGAGAAACCAGAGAAAGGTTTCTCCTGCAACCCGTTCCCTTTGTGCTAGATGAACGAACGTCTCTCCACATAGTCAGTTCTGGGAGATAATTTTGTGTAATGCCCGCACTTCACATAGCTTGTTTGGAACACAAAGTTTCTTTTCAGTTGCAAACTCCACTCCATACATATATATTAGGATGTACAAGCTCCAACTCGGTTTTACAGTGAGAACTGCAGGAACTTCAAACCGGCACTAGGAAACATACTGAGAAACCAGAGTAAAAGTTACTCCTGCAAACCGTTCCCTTTTTGCTAGATGAACGAACGTCTCTACACATGCTCAGTTCTGGAAGAGAAGTGTGTGTGAGAGCCGTCCTTCACCTAGCTTGTTGGGAAAACAAAGTTTCTTTTCAGATGCCAACTCCACTCCATATATATATATGGGGAGTTTCTAGCTCCAACACGGATTTACAGTGAAAACTGCAGGAACTTCAAACCGGCACGTAGGAAACAGACTGAGAATCCAGAGTAAAAGTTTCTCCTGCAACCCGTTCCCTTTTTGCTAGATGAACGAACGTCTCTCCACATGCTCAGTTCTGAGAGATAAGTGTGTGTGAAAGCGTCCTTCACCCAGCTTGTTGGGAACACAAAGTTTCTTTTCACTTGCAAACTCCACTCCATACATATATATGGGGAGGTACTAGCTCCAACTCGGTTTTACAGTGAAAACTGCAGGAACTTCAAACCGGCAGTAGGAATCATACTGAGAAACCAGAGTAATAATTTCCCCTTCAACCCGTTCCCTTTGTGCTAGATGAACGAACGTCTCTCCACATGCTCAGTTCTGGGAGATAAGTGTGTGTGAGAGCCGTCCTTCAACTTGCTAGTTGGGAACACCAAGTTTCTTTTCAGTTGGAAACACCACTCCATACATATATATGGGGAGGTTCTAGCTCCAACACGGATTTACAGTGAAAACTGCAGGAACTTCAAACCGGAAATAGGAAACAGACTGAGAAACCAGAGTAAAATTTTCTCCTGCAACCCGTTCCCTTTGTGCTAGATGAACGAACGTCTCTCCACATAGTCAGTTCTGGGAGATAATTTTGTGTAATGCCCGCACTTCACATAGCTTGTTTGGAACACAAAGTTTCTTTTCAGTTGCAAACTCCACTCCATACATATATATTAGGATGTACAAGCTCCAACTCGGTTTTACAGTGAGAACTGCAGGAACTTCAAACCGGCACTAGGAAACATACTGAGAAACCAGAGTAAAAGTTACTCCTGCAAACCGTTCCCTTTTTGCTAGATGAACGAACGTCTCTACACATGCTCAGTTCTGGAAGAGAAGTGTGTGTGAGAGCCGTCCTTCACCTAGCTTGTTGGGAAAACAAAGTTTCTTTTCAGATGCCAACTCCACTCCATATATATATATGGGGAGTTTCTAGCTCCAACACGGATTTACAGTGAAAACTGCAGGAACTTCAAACCGGCACTAGGAAACAGACTGAGAATCCAGAGTAAAAGTTTCTCCTGCAACCCGTTCCCTTTTTGCTAGATGAACGAACGTCTCTCCACATGCTCAGTTCTGAGAGATAAGTGTGTGTGAAAGCCGTCCTTCACCCAGCTTGTTGGGAACACAAAGTTTCTTTTCACTTGCAAACTCCACTCCACACATATATATGGGGAGGTACTAGCTCCAACTCGGTTTTACAGTGAAAACTGCAGGAACTTCAAACCGGCAGTAGGAATCATACTGAGAAACCAGAGTAATAATTTCCCCTTCAACCCGTTCCCTTTGTGCTAGATGAACGAACGTCTCTCCACATGCTAAGTTCTGGGAGATAAGTGTGTGTGAGAGCAGTCCTTCACCTAGCTTGTTGGGAACACAAAGTTTCTTTTCAGTTGCAAACTCCACTCCATACATATATACGGGGATGTACAAGCTCCAACTCGGTTTTACAGTGAAAACTGCAGGAACTACAAACCGGCACTAGGAAACTGACTGAGAAAACAGAGTAAAAGTTTCTCCTGCAACCCGTTCCCTTTGTGCTAGATGAACGAACGTATCTCCACATGCTCATTTCTGAGAGATAAATGTGTGTGAAACCGTCCTTCACCTAGCTTGTTGGGAACACAAATTTTCTTTTCATTTGCAAACCCCACCCCATACATATATATGGGTAGGTACTAGCTCCAACACGGTTTTACAGTGAAAACTGCAGGAACTTAAAACCGGCACTAGGAAACAGACTGAGAAACCATGAGTAAAATTTCTCCTGCCACCCGTTCCCTTTGTGCTAGATGAACAAAAGTCTCTCCACATGCTCAGTTCTGAGAGATAAGTGTGTGTGAAAGCCGACCTTCACCCAGCTTGTTGGGAACACAAAGTTTCTTTCATTGCAAACTCCACTCCATACATATATATGGGGAGGTACTAGCTCCAACTCGGTTTTAGAGTGAAAACTGCAGGAAATTCAAACCGGCAGTAGGAAACAGACTGAGAACCCAGAGTAATACTTTCTCCTGCAACCTGTTCCCTTTTTGCTAGATGAACGAAAGTCTCTCCACATGCTCAGTTCTGGGAGATAAGTGTGTGTGATGGCCGTCCTTCATCTAGCTTGTTGGGAACAAAAAGTTTCTTTTCAGTTGCAAACTCCAATCCATAAATATATATGTGGAGGTACTATCTCCAACTAGGTTTTACAGTGAAAACTGCAGGAACTTCAAACCGGCACTAGGAAACAGACTGAGAAACCAGAGTAAAAGTTTCTCCTGCAAACCGTTTCCTATGTGCTAGATGAACGTACGTCTCTCCAAATGCTCAGATCTGAAAGATAAGTGTGTGTGAAAGCCGTCCTTCAAATAGCTTGTTTGGTACACAAAGTTTCTTTTCAGTTGCAAACTCCAATCCATAAATATATATGTGGAGGTACTATCTCCAACTAGGTTTTACAGTGAAAACTGCAGGAACGTCAACCCGGCACTAGGAAACAGACTGAGAATCCAGAGTAAAAGTTTCTCCTGGAACCCATTCCGTTTGTGCTAGATGAACGAACGTCTCTCCACATGCTCATTTCTGAGAGATAAGTGTGTGTGAAAGCCGTTCTTCAACTAGCTTGTTGGGAACACAAAATTTCTTTTCAGTTGCAAACTCCACTCCATACATATATATGGGTAGGTACTAGATCCAACTCGGTTTTACAGTGAAAACTGCAGGAACTTCAAACCGGCACTAGGAAACAGGCTGAGAAACCAGAGTAAAAGTTTCTCCTGCAACCCGTTCCCTTTGTGCTAGATGAACGAACGTCTCTCCACATGCTCATTTCTGAGAGATACATGTGTGTGTAAGCCGTCCTTCAACTAGCTTGTTGGGAACACAAAGTTTCTTTTCAGTTGCAAACTCGAATCCATACATATATATTGGGAGGTACTAGCTCCAAATCGGTTTTACAGTGAAATCTGAAGGAACTTCAAACCGGCACTAGGAAACAGACTGAGAAACCAGAGTAAAAGTTTCTCCTGCAACCCTTTCCCTTTGTGCTAGATGAACGAAAGTCACTCTACATGCTCAGTTCTGAGAGATATGTGTGTGTGAGAGCCGTCCTTCACCTAGCTTGTTGGGAACACAAAGTTTCTTTTCAGTTGCAAACCCCACTCCATACATATATATGGGGAGGTACTAGCTCCAACACGGTTTTACAGTGAAAACTGCAGGAACTTCAAACTGGCACTAGGAAACAGACTGAGAACCCAGAGTAAAAGTTTCTCCTGCAACCCGTTCCCTTTGTGATTGATGAACTAACGTCTCTCCACATGCTCAGTTCTGGGAGATAAGTGCGTTAGAGCCGTCCTTCACCTAGCTTCTTGAGAACCAAAGTTTCTTTTCAGTTGCAAACCCCACTCCATACATATATATGGGGAGGTTCTAGCTCCAACACGGATTTACAGTGAAAACTGCAGGAACTTCAAACCGGCACTAGGAAACAGACTGAGAAACCAGAGAAAAAGTTTCTCCTGCAAACCGTTCCCTTTGTGCTATATGAAAGAACGTCACTCCACATGCTCAGTTCTGAGAGAAAAGTGTGTGTGAGAGCCGTCCTTCAAATAGCTTGTTTGGAACACAAAGTTTCTTTTCAGTTGCAAACTCCATTCCATACATATATATGGGGAGGTACTAGCTCAAACTCTGTTTACAGTGAAAACTGCAGGAACTTCAAACCGGCAGTAGGAAAGAGTCTGAGAAACCAGAGTAAAATTTTCTCCTGCAACCCGTTCCCTTTGTGCTAGATGAACGAACGTCTCTCCACATGCTCAGTTCTGGGATATAAGTGTGTGTGAAAGCCGTCCTTCACCTAGCTTGTTGGGAACAAAAAGTTTCTTTTCAATTGCAAACTCCACTCCATACATATATATGGGTACGTACGAGCTCCAACTCGGTTTTACAGTGAAAACTGCAGGAACATCAAACCGGCACTAAGAAACAGACTGAGAAACCATAGTAAAGTTTCTCCTGCAACCCGTTCCCTTTGTGCTAGATGAACGAACGTCTCTCCACATGGTCAGTTCTGAGAGATAAATGTGTGTGAGAGCCGTCCTTCACCTAGCTTGTTGGGAACACAAAGTTTCTTTTCAATTTCACACCCCACTCCATACATATATAGGAGAGGTACTAGCCCAACTCGGTTTTACAGTGAAAACTGCAGGAACTTCAAACCGGCACTAGGAAACAGACTGAGAACCCAGAGTAAAAGTTTCTCCTGCAAGCCGTTCCCTTTATGCTAGATGAACGAAGTCTCTCCACAAGCTCAGTTCTGAGAAATAATTGTGTGTGAAAGCCGTAATTAACCTATCTTGTTGGGAACTCAAAGTTCCTTTTCAGTTGCAAAGTCCACTCCATAAATATATATGGGGAGGTACTAGCTCCAAATCATTTTACAGTGAAAACTACAGGAAATTCAAACCGGCACTAGGAAACAGACTGAGAAACCAGAGTAAAAGTTTCTACTGCAATCCGTTCCCTTTGTGCTAGATGAACGAAAGTCTCTCCACATGCTCAGTTCTGAGAGATAAGTGTGTGTGAAAGCCGTCCTTCAACTAGCTTGTTGGGAACACAAAGTTTCTTTTCAGTTGCAAACTCCACTCCATACATATATATGGGGAAGGTACTAGCTCCAACTCGGTTTTACAGTGAAAACTGCAGGAACTTCAAACCGGCACTAGGAAACAGACTGAGAAACCAGAGTAAAAGTTTCTCCTGCAACCCGTTCCATTTGTGCTAGATGAACGAACGTCTCTCCACATGCTCAGTTCTGAGAGATAAGTGTGTGTGAAAGCCGTCCTTCAACTAGCTTGTTGGGAACACAAAGTTTCTTTTCAGTTGCAAACTCCACTCCATACATATATATGGGGAGGTACTAGCTCCAACTCTGTTTACAGTGAAAACTGCAGGAACTTCAAACCGGCAGTAGGAAACAGTCTGAGAAACCAGAGTAAAATTTTCTCCTGCAACCCGTTCCCTTTGTGCTAGATGAACGAACGTCTCTCCACATGCTCAGTTCTGGGATATAAGTGTGTGTGAAGGCCGACATTCACCAAGATTGTTGGGAACACAAAGTTTCTTTTCAATTGCAAACTCCACTCCATACATATATAAGGGGTAGGTTCTAGCTCCAACTCGGTTTTACAGTGAAAACTGCAGGAAATTCAAACCGGCACTAGGAAACAGACTGAGAAACCAGAGTAAAAGTTTCTCCTGCAACCCGTTCCCTTTGTGCTAGATGAACGAAAGTCTCTCGAAATGCTCAGTTCTGAGAGATAAGTGTGTGTGAAACCGTACTTCACCTAGCTTGTAGGGAACACAAAGTTTCTTTTCAGTTGCAAACTCCACTCCTTACATATATATGGGGAGGTACTAGCTCCAACTCGGTTTTACAGTGAAAACTGCAGGAACTTCAAACCGGCAGTAGGAAACAGTCTGAGAAACCAGAGTAAAATTTTCTCCTGCAACCCGTTCCCTTTGTGCTAGATGAACGAACGTCTCTCCACATGCTCAGTTCTGGGATATAAGTGTGTGTGAAGGCCGCCATTCACCTAGATTGTTGGGAACACAAAGTTTCTTTTCAATTGCAAACTCCACTCCATACATATATATGGGGGAGGTTCTAGCTCCAACTCGGTTTTACATTGAAAACTGCAGGAAATTCAAACCGGCACTAGGAAACAGACTGAGAAACCAGAGTAAAAGTTTCTCCTGCAACCCGTTCCCTTTGTGCTAGATGAACGAAAGTCTCTCGACATGCTCAGTTCTGAGAGATAAGTGTGTGTTAAACCGTCCTTCACCATGCTTGTAGGGAACACAAAGTTTCTTTTCAGTTGCAAACTCCACTCCTTACATATATATGGGGAGGTACTAGCTCCAACTCGGTTTTACAGTGAAAACTGCAGGAACTTCAAACCGGCACTAGGAAACAGACTGAGAAACCAGAGTAAAAGTTTCTCCTGCAACCCGTTCCCTTTGTGCTAGATGAACGAACGTCTCTCCACATGCTCAGTTCTGAGAGATAAGTGTGTGTGAAAGCCGTCCTTCACCTAGCTTGTTGGGAACACAAAGTTTCTTTTCAGTTGCAAACTCCACTCCATACATATATATGGGGAGGTACTAGCTCCAACTCGGTTTTACAGTGAAAACTGCAGGAACTTCAAACCGGCACTAGGAAACAGACTGAGAAACCAGAGTAAAAGTTTCTCCCTGCAACCCGTTCCCTTTGTGCTAGATGAACGAACGTCTCTCCACATGCTCAGTTCTGAGAGATAATTGTGATGTGAAAGCCGTCCTTCACCTAGCTTGTTGGGAACACAAAGATTCTTTTCAGTTGCAAACTCCACTCCATACATATATATGGGGAGGTACTAGCTCCAACTCTGTTTTACAGTGAAAACTGCAGGAACTTCAAACCGGCACTAGGAAACAGACTGAGAAACCAGAGTAAAAGTTTCTCCTGCAACCCGTTCCCTTTGTGCTAGATGAACGAACGTCTCTCCACATGCTCAGTTCTGAGAGATAAGTGTGTGTGAAGCCGTCCTTCACCTAGCTTGTTGGGAACACAAAGTTTCTTTTCAGTTGCAAACTCCACTCCATACATATATATGGGGAGGTACTAGCTCCAACTCGGTTTTACAGTGAAAACTGCAGGAACTTCAAACCGGCACTAGGAAACAGACTGAGAAACCAGAGTAAAGTTTCTCCTGCAACCCGTTCCCTTTGTGCTAGATGAACGAACGTCTCTCCACATGCTCAGTTCTGAGAGATAAGTGTGTGTGAAAGCCGTCCTTCACCTAGCTTGTTGGGAACACAAAGTTCTTTTCAGTTGCAAACTCCACTCCATACATATATATGGGGAGGTACTAGCTCCAACTCGGTTTTACAGTGAAAACTGCAGGAACTTCAAACCGGCACTAGGAAACAGACTGAGAAACCAGAGTAAAAGTTTCTCCTGCAACCCGTTCCCTTTAGTGCTAGATGAACGAAGTCTCTCCACATGCTCAGTTCTGAGAAATAATTGTGTGTGAAAGCCGTCATTAACCTAGCTTGTTGGGAACTCAAAGTTCATTTTCAGTTGCAAAGCCCACTCCATAAATATATATGGGGAGGTACTAGCTCCAAATAATTTTACAGTGAAAACTACAGGAAATTCAAACCGACACTAGGAAACAGTCTGAGAAACCAGTGTAAAATTTCTACTGCAAACCGTTCCCTTTGTGCTAGATGAACGAAAGTCTCTCCACATGCTCAGTTCTGAGAGATAAGTGTGTGTGAAAGCCGTCCTTCACCTAGCTTGTTGGGAACACAAAGTTTCTTTTCAGTTGCAAACTCCACTCCGTATATATATATGGGGAAGTACTAGCTCCAACTCGGTTTTACAGAGAAAACTGCAGGAACTTCATACCGGCACTATTAAACAGACACAGAAACCAGAGTAAAAGTTTCTCCTGCAACCCGTTCCATTTGTGCTAGATGAACGAACGTCTCTCCACATGCTCAGTTCTGAGAGATATTGTGTGTGAGAGCCGTCCTTCAACTAGCTTGTTTGGAACACAAAGTTTCTTTTCAGTTGCAAACTCCACTCCATACATATATATGGGGAGGTACTAGCTCCAACTCTGTTTACAGTGAAAACTGCAGGAACTTCAAACCGGCAGTAGGAAACAGTCTGAGAAACCAGAGTAAAATTTTCTCCTGCAACCCGTTCCCTTTGTGATAGATGAACGAAAGTCTCTCGAAATGCTCAGTTCTGAGAGATAAGTGTGTGTGAAACCGTATTTCACCTAGCTTGTAGGGAACACAAAGTTTCTTTTCAATTGCAAACTCCACTCCTTACATATATATGGGGAGGTACGAGCTCCAAGTCGGTTTTACAGTGAAAACTGCAGGAACTTTAAACCGGCACTAGGAAACAGACTGAGAAACCAGAGTAAAAGTTTCTCCTGCAACCCGTTCCCTTTGTGCTAGATGAACGAACGTCTCTCCACATGCTCAGTTTTGAGAGATAAGTGTGTGTGAAAGCCGTCCTTCACCTAGATTGTTGGGAACACAAAGTTTCTTTTCAGTTGCAAACTCCACTCCGTATATATATATGGGGAAGTACTAGCTCCAACTCGGTTTTACAGAGAAAACTGCAGGAACTTCAATCCGGCACTAGGAAACAGACTGAGAAACCAGAGTAAAAGTTTCCCCTGCAACCCGTTCCCTTTGTGCTAGATGAACGAACGTCTCTCCACATGCTCAGTTCTGAGAGATAAGTGTGAGTGAGAGACGTCCTTCAACTAGCTTGTTTGGAACACAAAGATTCTTTTCAGTTGCAAACTCCACTCCATACATATATATGGGGAGGTACTAGCTCCAACTCGGTTTTACAGTGAAAACTGCAGGAACTTCAAACCGGCACTAGGAAACAGACTGAGAAACCAGAGTAAAATTTTCTCCTGCAACCCGTTCCCTTTGTGCTAGATGAACGAACGTCTCTCCACATGCTCAGTTCTGGATATAAGTGTGTGTGAAAGGCCGTCCTTCACCTAGCTTGTTGGGAACACAAAGTTTCTTTCAGTTGCAAACTCCACTCCATACTATATATATGGGGAAGTACTAGCTCCAACTCGGTTTTACAGTGAAAACTGCAGGAACTTCAAACCGGCACTAGGAAACAGACTGAGAAACCAGAGTAAAATTTTCTAATGCAACCCGTTCCCTTTGTGCTAGATGAACGAACTTCTCTCCACATGCTCAGTTCTGAGAGATAAGTGTGTGTGAAAGCCGTCCTTCACCTAGCTTGTTGGGAACACAAAGTTTCTTTTCAGTTGCAAACTCCACTCCATACATATATATGGGGAAGTACTAGCTCCAACACGGATTTACAGTGAAAACTGCAGGAACTTCAAACCGGCACTAGGAAACAGACTGAGAAACCAGAGTAAAAGTTTCTCCTGCAACCCGTTCCCTTTGTGCTAGATGAACGAACGTCTCTCCACATGCTCAGTTCTGAGAGATAAGTGTGTGTGAAAGCCGTCCTTCACCTAAGCTTGTTGGAACACAAAGTTTCTTTTCAGTTGCAAACTCCACTCCATTACATATATATGGGGAGGTACTAGCTCCAACTCGGTTTTACAGTGAAAACTGCAGGAACTTCAAACCGGCACTAGGAAACAGACTGAGAAACCAGAGTAAAAGTTTCTACTGCAACCCGTTCCCTTTGTGCTAGATGAACGAACGTCTCTCCACATGCTCAGTTCTGAGAGATAATTGTGTGTGAAAGCCGTCCTTCAACTAGCTTGTTGGGAACACAAAGTTTCTTTTCACTTGCAAACTCCACTCCATACATATATATGGGGAGGTACTAGCTCCAACTCGGTTTTACAGTGAAAACTGCAGGAACTTCAAACCGGCACTAGGAAACAGACTGAGAAACCAGAGTAAAAGTTTCTCCTGCAACCCGTTCCCTTTGTGCTAGATGAACGAAAGTCTCTCCACATGCTCAGTTCTGAGAGATAATTGTGTGTGAAAGCCGTCCTTCACCTAGCTTGTTGGGAACACAAAGTTTCTTTTCAGTTGCAAACTCCACTCCATACATATATATGGGGAGGTACTAGCTCCAAATCGGTTTTACAGTGAAAACTGCAGGAACTTCAAACCGGCAGTAGGAAACAGACTGAGAAACCAGAGTAAAAGTTTCTCCTGCAACCCGTTCCCTTTGTGCTAGATGAACGAACGTCTCTCCACATGCTCAGTTCTGAGAGATAAGTGTGTGTGAAGGCCGTCCTTCACCTAGCTTGTTGGGAACACAAAGTTTCTTTTCAGTTGCAAACTCCACTCATACATATATATGGGGAGGTACTAGCTCCAACTCGGTTTTACAGTGAAAACTGCAGGAACTTCAAACCGGCACTAGGAAACAGACTGAGAAACCAGAGTAAAAGTTTCTCCTAGCAACCCATTCCCTTTGTGCTAGATGAACGAACGTCTCTCCACATGCTCAGTTCTGAGAGATAAGTGTGTGTGAAAGCCGTCCTTCACCTAGCTTGTTGGGAACACAAAGTTTCTTTTCAGTTGCAAACTCCACTCCATACATATATATGGGGAAGGTACTAGCTCCAACATCGGATTTTACAGTGAAAAATGCAGGATCTTCAAACCGGCAATAGGAAACAGACTGAGAAACCAGAGTAAAAGTTTCTCCTGCAACACGTTCCCTTTGTGCTAGATGAACGAACGTCTCTCCACATGCTCAGTTCTGAGAGATAAGTGTGTGTGAAAGCCGTCCTTCACCTAGCTTGTTGGGAACACAAAGTTTCTTTTCAGTTGCAAACTCCAATCCATTACATATATATGGGGAGGTACTAGCTCCAACTCGGTTTTACAGTGAAAACTGCAGGAACTTCAAACCGGCACTAGGAAACAGACTGAGAAACCAGAGTAAAATTTTCTCCTGCAACACCTTCCCTTTGTGCTAGATGAAAGAAGGTCTCTCCACATGCTCAGTCCTGAAAGATATGTGTGTGTGAAAGCCGTCCTTCACCTAGTTTGTTGGGAACACAAAGTTTTTTTTCAGTTGCAAACACAACTCCATAAATATATATGTGGGAATGTACTAGCTCCAACTCGGTTTTACAGTGAAAATTGCAGGAACTTCAAACCGGCACTAGGAAACAGACTGAGAAACCAGAGTAAAAGTTTCTCCTGCAAACCGTTCCATTTGTGCTAGATGAACGAACGTCTCTCCTCATGCTCAGTTCTGGGAGATATATATGTGTGAGAGCCGTCCTTCACCTAGCTTGTTGGGAACACAAATTTCTTTTCACTTTCAAACTCCAGTCCATACATATATATGGGGAAGGTACTAGCTCCAACTCGGTTTTACTGTGAAAACTGCAGGAACATCAAACCGGCACTAGGAAACAGACTGAGAAACCAGAGTAAAAGTTTCTCCTGCAACCCGTTCCCTTTGTGCTAGATGAACGAAAGTCTCTCCACATGCTCAGTTCTGAGAGATAAGTGTGTGTGAAAGCCGTCCTTCACCTAGCTTGTTGGGAACACAAAGTTTCTTTTCAGTTGCAAACTCCACTCCATACATATATATGGGGAGGTTACTAGCTCCAACTCGGTTTTACAGTGAAAACTGCAGGAACTTCAAACCGGCACTAGGAAACAGACTGAGAAACCAGAGTAAAAGTTTCTCCTGCAAACCCGTTCCCTTTGTGCTAGATGAACGAACGTCTCTCCACATGCTCAGTTCTGAGAGATAAGTGTGTGTGAAAGCCGTCCTTCACCTAGCTTGTTGGGAACACAAAGTTTCTTTTCAGTTGCAAACTCCACTCCATACATATATATGGGGAGGTACTAGCTCCAACTCGGTTTTACAGTGAAAACTGCAGGAACTTCAAACCGGACTAGGAAACAGACTGAGAAACCAGAGTAAAAGTTTCTCCTGCAAACCGTTCCCTTTGTGCTAGATGAACGAACGTCTCTCCACATGCTCAGTTCTGAGAGATAAGTGTGTGTGAAAGCCGTCCTTCACCTAGCTTGTTGGGAACTCAAAGTTTCTTTCAGTTGCAAACTCCACTCCATACATATATATGGGGAGGTACTAGCTCCAACTCGGTTTTACAGTGAAAACTACAGGAACTTCAAACCGGCACTAGGAAACAGACTGAGAAACCAGAGTAAAAGTTTCTTCTGCTACCGGTTCCCTTTTTGCCTGATGTACGAACGTCTCACCACATGCTCAGTTCTGAGAGATAATTGCGTGGAAAGCCGTTCTTCATTTAGCTTGTTGGGAACACAAAGTTTCTTTTCAGTTGCAAACTCCACTCCATACATATATATGGGGAGGTACTAGCTCCAACTCGGTTTTACAGTGAAAACTGCAGGAACTTCAACCCGGCACTAGGAAACAGACTGAGAAACCAGAGTAAAATATTCTCCTGCAACCCGTTCCCTTTGTGCTATATGAACGAACGTCTCTCCACGTGCCCAGTTCTGAGAGATACGTGTCTGTGAATGCCGTCCTTCACCTAGCGTGTTGGGAACAAAGAGTTTCTTTTCAGTTGAAAACTCCACTCCATACATATTTATGGGGAGGTACTAGCTCCAAATCTGTGTTACAGTGAAAACTGCAGGAACTTCAAACAGGCACTAGGAAACAAAATGAGAAACCATACTAAAATTTTCTCCTGCAACCCGTTCCCTTAGTGCTAGATGAACAAGCGTCTCTCCACATGCTCAGTTCTGAGAGATAAGTGTGTGTGAAATCCGTCCTTCACCTAGCTTGTTGGGAACACAAAGTTTCTTTTCACTTGCAAACTCCACTCCATACATATATATGGGGATGTACTAGCTCCAACTCGGTTTTACAGTGAAAAATGCAGGAACTTCAAACCGGAAGTAGGGAACAGATTGAGAAACCAGGGTAAAAGTTTTTAATGCAACCCGTTCACTTTGTGCTAGATGAACGAACGTCTCTCCACATGCTCAGTTCTGAGTGATAAGTGTGTGTGAGAGCCGTCCTTCACCTAGCTTGTTGGGAACACAAAGATTCTTTTCAGTTGCAAACTCCAATCCATACATATATATGGGGAGGTACTAGCTCCAACTCGGTTTTACAGTGAAAACTGCAGGAACATCAAACCGGCAGTAGGAAACAGACTGAGAAACCAGATTAAAAGTTTCTCCTGCAACCCGTTAGCTTTGTGCTAGATGAACGAACGTCTTTCCACATGCTCATTTGTGAGAGATAATTGCGTGTGAAAGCCGTCCTTCATCTAGCTTGTTGGGAACACAAAGTTACTTTTCAGTTGCAAACTCCACTCTATACATATATATGCGGAGGTACGAGCTCCAACTCGTTTTTACAGTGAAAACTGCAGGAACTTCAAACCGGCAGTAGGAAACACACTGAGAAACCAGAGTAAAATTTCCTCCTGCAAACCGTTCCCTTTGTGCTAGATGAACGAACTTTTCCTGACATGCTCAGTTCTGAGAGATAAGTGTGTGTGAAAGCCGTCCTTCACCTAGATTGTTGGGTACACAAAGTTAATTTTCACTTGCAAACTCCACTCCACACATATATATGGGGATGTACTAACTCCAACACGATTATACAGTGAAAACTGCAGGAACTTCAAACCGGCAGTAGGAAACAAACTGAGAAACCAGAGTAAAAGTTTCACCTGCAACCCGTTCCCTTTTTGCTAGATGAACGTACGTCTCTCCACATGATAAGTTCTGAGAGATAAGTGTGTGTGAAAGCCGTCCTTCACCTAGCTTCTTGGGAACACAAAGTTTCTTTTCAATTGTAAACTCCACTCCATACATATATATGGGAAGGTACTAGCTCCAACTCTGTTTTACAGTGAAAACTGCAGGAACTTCAAAACGGCACTAGGAAACAGACTGAGAAACCAGAGTAAAATTTTCTCCCGCTACCGGTTCCCTTTTTGCTAGATGAACGAACGTCTCTCCACATGCTCAGTTCTGAGAGATAATTGCGTGGAAAGCCGTCCTTCATTTAGATTGTTGGGAACACAAAGTTTCTTTTCAGTTGCAAACTCCAATCCATACATATATATGGGGAGGTACTAGCTCCAACTCGGTTTTACAGTGAAAACAGCAGGTACTTCAACCCGGCACTAGGAAACAGACTGAGAAACCAGAGTAAAAGTTTCTCCTGCAACCCGTTCCCTTAGTGCTATATGAACGAACGTCTCTCCACGTGCCCAGTTCTGAGAGATAAGTGTCTGTGAATGCCGTACTTCACCTAGCTTGTTGGGAACAAAGAGTTTCTTTTCAGTTGCAAACTCCACTCCATACATATATATGGGGAGGTACTAGCTCCAACTCGGTTTTACAGTGAAAACTTCAGGAACTTCAAACCGGCACTAGGAAACAGACTGAGAAACCAGAGTAAAAGTTTCCCCTTCAAACCGTTCCCTTTGTGCTAGATGAACGAACGTCTCTCCACATGCTCAGTTCTGAGAAATAAGTGTGTGTGAAAGCCGTCCTTCACCTAGCTTGTTGGGAACACCAAGATACTTTTCAGTTGGAAAATCCACTCCATACATATATATGGGGACGTACGAGCTCCAATTCTGTTTTACAGTGAAAACTGCAGGAACTTCAAACCGGCACTAGGAAACAGACTGACAATCCAGAGTAAAAGTTTCTCCTGCAACCCGTTCCCTTTGTGCTAGATGAACGAACTTCTCTCCACATGCTCAGTTCTGAGAGATAAGTGTTGTGAAATCCGTCCTTCACATAGCTTGTTGGGAACACAAACTTTCTTTTAATTTGATAACTCCACTCCATACATATATATGGGGAAGTACGATCTCCAACTCGTTTTTACAGTGAAAAATGCAGGAACTTCTAACAGGCAGTAGGAAACAGACTGAGAATCCAGAATAAAAGTTGCTCCTGCAACCCGTTCCCTTTGTGCTAGATGAACGAACGTCTCTCCACATGCTCAGTTCTGAGAGATAATTGCGTGTGAAAGCCGTCCTTCACCTAGCTTGTTGGGAACACAAAGTTTCTTTTCAGTTGGAAACTCCACTCCATACATATATATGGTGAGGTACTAGCTCCAACTCTGTTTTACAGTGAAAACTGCAGGAACTTCAAACCGGCAGTAGGAAACAGACTGAGAAACCAGAGTAAAAGTTTCTCCTGCAACCCGTTCCCTTTGTGCTAGATGAACGAACGTCTCTCCACATGCTCAGTTCTGAGAGATAATTTTGTTTGAAAGCCGTCCTTCACTTAGCTTGTTGGGAATACAATGTTTCTTTTCACTTGCAAACTCCACTCCATAAATATATATTGGGAGATACAAGGTCCAAATCGGTTTTACAATGAAAACTGCAGGAACTTCAAACCGGCACTAGGAAACAGACTGAGAAACCAGAGTAAATGTTTCTAATGCAAACCGTTCCCTTTGTGCTAGATGAACGAACTTCTCTCCACATGCTCTGTTCTGTGAGATAATTGCGTGTGAGTGCCACCCTTCACCTAGCTTGTTTTAACAGAAAGTTTCCTTTCAGTTGCAAATTCCACTCCATACATATATATGGGGAGGTACTAGATCCAACCCGGTTTTACAGTGAAAATTGCAGGAACTTCCAACAGGCACTAGGAAAAATACTGAGAATCCAGAGTAAAAGTTTCTAATGCAACCCTTTCCCTTTGTGCTAGATGAACGAACTTTTCTCCACATGCTCAGTTCTGAGAGATAAGTGTTTGTGAGAGCCGTCCTTCACCAGCTTGTTGGGAACACAAATTTTCTTTTCACTTTCAAATTCCTTTCCATACATATATATAGGGAGGTACAAGCCCCAACTCGATTTTAAAGTGAAAAATTCAGGAACTTCATACCGGCAGTAGGAAACAGACTGAGAAACCAGAGTAAAAGATTCTCCTGCAACCCGTTCTCTTTGTGCTAAATGAACGAACGTCTCTCCAAATGCTCGTTTCTGAGAGATAAGTGTGTGTGAAGCCGTCTTTCACCTAGCTTGTTGGGAACCCAATGTTTCTTTCCTGTTGCAAACTCCACTCCATACATATATATGGGGATGTACTAGCTCCAACTCGGTTTTACAGTGAAAAATTCAGGAAATTCAACCCGGCCAGTGAGGAAACATAGACTGAGAAACCAGAAGTAAAGGTTCCCCTTCAACACGTTCCATTTGTGCTAGATGAACGAACGTCTCTCCACATGCTCAGTTCGTGAGAATTATGTGTTGTTGAAAGCCCGTTCTTCATAACATAGCTTGTTTGGAACACAAAGTTTCTTTTCAGTTGCAAACTTCAATCCAGACATATATATGGGGAGGTATATGAAGCTGCAACTCTGTTTTACAGTGAAGAACTGCAGGGAACTTCAAACAGACAGTAGGAGAAACAGACTGAGAAACCAGAGTAAAAAATTCTCAGCAACCCTTTCCATTTGTGCTTGATGAGCGAATCGTCTATCCACATGCTCAGTTCTGAGAGAATAAGATTGTGGTGAAAGCCGTCCTTCACATAGGCTTGTTGGGAACACAAAGTTTCTTTTCAGATTGCAAACTCCACTCCATACATATATAGGGGAGTACTAGCTCCAACTCGGTTTTACAGTGAAAACTGCAGGAACTTCAAACCGGCACTAGGCAAACTAGACTGAGAAACCAGAGTAAAGTTCTCCTATGCAACACCTTTCCCTTTGGTGCTAGATGAACGAACGTCTCTCCACATGCTCAGTTTCTGAGAGATAAGTGGTGTGTGAAAGCCGTCCTTTCACCTAGCTTGTTGGGAACACAAAGTTTCTTTTCATATGCAACCTTCCAATCCATACATATATATGGGGAGGTACTAGCTCCAACATCGGTTTTACAGTGAAAAACTGCAGGAACTTTCAAACCGGCAGTAGGAAACAGACTGAGAACCAGATAAAAGTTTCCTCCCTGCAACCGGTTCCCTTTGTGCTAGATGAACGAACAGTCTCTCCACATGCTCAGTTCTGAGAGATAAGTGTGTGTGAAATCGTCCTTCACCTAGCTTGTAGGGAACACAAAGATTCTTTTCAGTTGCAAACTAACTCTATACATAATTGTGGAGGTACAAGCTCCATCTCGGATGGGATTTACAGTGAAAACTGCAGGAACTTCAATGCGGCATAGGAAACAGACTGCGAAACCAAGTAAACGTTTCTCCTGCAACCCGTTCCCTTTGTGCTAATGAACGAAGTCTCTCCACATGCTCAGTTCTGAGAGATGAGTGTGTGTGAAGCGTCCTTCAAGTACCTTGTTGGGAAACAGAAAGTTTCTTTTCAGTTGTAAAATCCACTCCATACATATATATGGGGAGGTACTAGCACCAACTCGGTTTTACAGTGAAAACTGCAGGAACTTCAACCGGCACTAGGAAACAGACTGAGAAACAAGAGAAAAATTTTCCCTGCAACCCGTTCCTTTTGTGCTAGATGAACGAACGTTTCTCCACATGCTCAGTTTCGAGAGATTAGTGTGTGTGAAAGCCGTAACTTCACCTAGCTTGTTGGGAAACCAATGTTCTTTTCAGTGCAGACTCCACTCCTACATATATACGGGAAGGTACTAGTCCAACTCGGTTTACAGTGAAAACTGCAGAAACTTCAACCCGGCAGTAGGAAACAGACTGAGAAACCGAGTAAAGTTTCACGTGCAACCCGTTCAATTGTGCTAGATGAACGAACGTTTCTCCACATGCTCAGTTCTGAGAATATGGTGTGTTAAAGCCGTCCATCACATAGCTGTTGGGAACACAAATTTTCTTTAAGTTGCAAACTCCACTCCATACAGATGTATGGGTAGGTACTAGCTCCAACTCGGTTTACAGTGAAAACTGCAGGAACTTCAAACCGGCACTAGGAAACAGACTGAGAAACCAGAGTAAAAGTTTCCCCTGCAATCGTTCCATTTGTGCTAGATGAACGAACGTCTCTCCAATGCTCAGTTCTGAGAGATTTGTGTTGTGAAAGCCGTCCTTCAAGGAGCTTGTTGGGAACACATAGTTTTCTTTTCGTTGCAATCTCCACTCCTTATATATATGGCGAGGTACGAGCTCCAAATCGGTTTTGCAGTGAAAACTGCAGGAACTTCAAACCGGCAGTAGGAAACAATGAGAAACCAGAGAGTAAAATTCCCCTGCAACCGTTCCATTTGTGCTAGATGAACGAACGTCTCTCCACATGCTCAGTTCTGAGAAGATATGTGTGTGTGAAAGCCGTCTTCCGTAGCTTGTTGGGAACACAAAGTTCTTTTCAGTTGCAAACTTCAATCCATACATATATATGGGAGGTATGAGCTGCAACTCTGTTTTACGTGTAAACTGCAGGAACTTCAAACAGACAGTAGGAAACGACTGAGGAAACCAGAGTTAAAAGATTCTCCAGCAACTTTCCATGTGCTTGATGAACGAATGTCTATCCACATGCTCAGTTCTGAGAGATAAGATTGTGTGAAGCCGTCCTTCACATAGGTTTGTTGGGAACACAAATTTCTTTTCAGATGCAAACTCCACTCCATACATATATATGGGGAGGTACGAGCTCCAACTCGGTTTTACAGTGAAAACTGCAGGAACTTCAAACCGGCAGTAGGAAACATACTGAGAAACCAGAGTACATTTTCCCCTGCAACCCATTCCTTTGTGCTAGATGAACGAACGTCTCTCCACATGCTCAGTTCTGAGAGATAAGTGTGTGTGAAAGCCGTCCTTCACCTATCTTGATGGGAACACAAAGTTCCTTTTCAGATGCAAACTCCAATCCATGCATATATCTGGGGATGTACTAGCTCCAACTCGGTTTTACAGTGAAAACTACAGGAATTTCAAACCGGCAGTAGGAAACACACTGAGAATCCAGAGAAAAGTTTCTCCTGCAACCAGTTCCCTTTTTGCTAGATGAACGAACATCTCTCCACATGCTCAGTTCTGAGAGATAAGTGTGTGTGAAATCCGT
>NC_045699.1:2629311-2654111 GCF_009834535.1 Camelus ferus
GAACTCCCCTGGAAAGAAAGAGTAATGTGGAATTCCCCCTGCCAGGGAACCCTGTGACATCAGGCAGCTGCGTTGAGGGCGGCCCCAAAACTCCCCCACCCACTCGCCCTCGTTCCGGTATTCTGAGTGTGGCGAAGTTTCGTCATCTGTCTGCAGCGCCTGGGATCTCCTAGGAGCCCTCTGGGTGTCTTCCCCGAGTCACACTTTTGCGGGCAGCCGGGGAAAGTGGGGGTTGGGCTGGAAACGCAGGTAGCATCTAGAGCCTCCCCCTGGACAGATGAGGTAATTAGCGTACTTCCACATGCCAGGAACACCTTTGACACCAGGCAGCTGCGTGGAGGTCGGCCCCAATCCTCCCCAACCCACTCGGCCACGTTCCGGAATTTTGAGTGTGGCGAGGATCCACCTCTGTCTGCAGATAATGGGATCTCCTAGGAGCCCTCCGCGTCCTTCCCCGAGTGACTCTTATTGCGGGCTGCCGGGGATAGGCGGGGGTTGGGCTGGAAAAGCAGGTAGCATCTAGTGCCCCCCCGGACTGATGACGTATTTAGCGGAATTCCTCCTGCTAGGAACACCTTGACACCCAGGCAGCTGAGTGGAAGGCGGCCCCAAACTCCCCAACCCACTCGGCCGCTTTCCGGAATTCTGAGTGTGGCGAAGTTCCGTTCCCCTGCAGCGCCTGTGGATCTCCTAGGAGCCCTCTCGTGTCTTCCCCGAGTGACTATTATGCGGGCTGGCGGGGAAAGGCGGGGGTTGTTCTGGAAACACAGGTAGCATCTAGTGACTCCACCTGGACAGACGAGGTAATTAGTTCAATTCCCCCTGCCAGGGAACACCTGTAACACAAGGCAGTTGCGTTGAGGGCGGCCCCAAAACTCCCCTCCCCACTCGCCCTCATTCCGGTATTGTGAGTTTGGCGAAGTTCCGTCCTCTGTCTGCAGCGCTTGGGATCTCCTAGGAGCCCTCCGCGTGTCTTCCCCTAGTGACAATTTTACGGGCAGCCGGGGAAAGCGGGGGTTGTGCTGGAAACGCAGGTAGCATCTAGAGCCTCCCCCTGGACAGATGAGGTAATTAGCGGACTTCCCCCTGCCAGGGCACCTTTACACCAGGCACAGCTGCGGGTAGGTCGGCCCAATCCTACCCACCCCTCGCGCGTTCCAGAATTCTGAGAGTGGCGAGGTTCCGTCCTCTGTCTGCAGCGCCTGGGATCTGCTAGGAGCCCTCCGCGTGACTTCCCGAGTGTCTCTATTGCGGCGAACGGGGAAAGGCGGGGATGTGCTGGAAAACGCAGATAGCATCTAGTGCCTCCCCCTGGAGAGATGAGGTAATTAGCGGACTTCCCCCTGCCAGGGAACACCTGTGACAACAGGCAGCTGCTCGAAGCGGCCCCCAAATTCCCCCACCCAATCGGCCGCGTTCCGGATTTCTGAGTGTGGCGAGGTTCCGTCCTCTGTCTGCAGCGCCTGGGATCACCTAGGAGCCCTCCGCTTGTCTTCCCCTAGTGACTCTTATGCTGGCTGCTGGGGAAAGGCGCGGGTTGGCTGGAAAAGGAGGTAGCATCTAGATGCCTCCCCTGGACAAATGAGGTAATTAGCGGACTTCCACCTGCCAGGGAACACCTGTGACACCATGCATCTGCGTGGAGGGCGGCCCAAAAACCTCCACCCAAACACTCGGGAGCGTTCGGAATTCTGAGTGTGGCGAGGTTCCGTCCTCAGGTCTGCAGCGCCTGATAACTCCTAGGAGCCCTCCGCGTGTCTTCCCCGAGTGTCTCCTAGTGCGGGCTGCATGGGAAATGCGGGGGTTGAGCTTTAAATGCAGCTTGCATCTAGTGCCTCCCCCTGGACAGATCAGGTAATTAGCGGACTTCCTTCTGCCAGGGAACACCTGTGACCACATGCAGCTGCGTGGAGGGAGGCCCCAAACCCACCCAAACCCACTCGGGCGCGTTCCGGAATTCTGAGTGTGGCGAAGTTCCGTCCACTGTGCAGCGCCTGGGATCTCTAGGAGCCCTCCGCGTGTCTTCCCCTAGTGACTTTTATGCGGGCTGCAGGGGAATGGCGGGTGTTGGGCAGGAAACGCAGGTAGCATCTAATGCCTCCCCCTGGACTGATGTGGTAATTAGCGGCCTTCCCCCTGCTAGGGAACACCTGTGACAACAGGCAGCTGCGTGGTGGGTGGCCCCAATATTCCCCCACCCACTCGGCCGCATTCCGGAATTCTGAGTGTGGCGAGGTTCCGTCCGCTGTCTGCAGCGCCTGGGATCTCCTAGGAGAACTCCGCGTGTCTTCCCCGAATGACTCTAATGCGGGCTGCGGGGAAAGTTGGGGGATGTGCTGGAATCGCAGGTAGCATCTAGTGCCTCCCCCTGGAGATATGAGGTAATTAGCGGACTTCCCCCTTTCAGGGAACACCTGTGACACCAGGCAGCTGCGTGGAGTGTGGCCCCAAACCTCCCCATCCCACTCGGTCGCGTTCCGAATTTCTGAGTGTGGCGAGGTTCTGTCCTCTGTCTGCAGGGCCTGGAATCTCCTAGGAGCCCTCCGCGTGTCTTCCCAGAGTGTCTCCTAGTGCGGGCTGCCAGGTAAAAACAGGGGTTGGCCTGGAAATGCAGGTAAAATCTAGTGCCTCCCCCTGGAGATATGAGGTAATTAGCGGAATTCCCCCTGCCAGGGAATATCTGTGAAACCAGGCAGCTGCGTGGAGGGCGGCCCCAAACCTCCCCCACCCACTCGGGCGCGTTCTGGAATTCTGAGTTTGGGGAGGTTCCGTCCTCTGTCTGCAGCGCCTTGGATCAACGAGGAGCATTCCACGTGTCTTTCCCGAGTGTCTCCTAGTGCGGGCAGCCGGGGAAATGCGGGGGTTGGGCTGGAAATGTTGGTAGAATCTAGTGACTCCCCCTGGACGGATCAGGTATTTAGCGGAATTCCCCCTGCCAGGGAACACCTGTGACAACAGGCAGCTGCTTGCATGGTGGCCCGAAACATCCCCCACCCACTCGGCCGCTTTCCAGATTTCTGAGTGTGGCGAGGTTCCGTCCTCTGTCTGCGGGCCCGGGATCTCCTAGGAGCCCTCCGCGTGTCTTCCCAGAGTGTCTCCTAGTGCGGGCTGCCGGGGAAAGGCGAGGGTTGGGCTGGAAATGCTGGTAGAATCTAGTGTCTCCCCCTTGACGGATCAGGTATTAAGCGGAATTCCCCCTGCAAGGGAACACATGTGACACCAGGCAGCTGCGGGAAGGGAGGTCCCAAACAATCCCAAACCACTCGGCCGCGTTCTGGAATTTTGAGTGTGGGTAGGTTCCGTCCCCTGTCTGCAGCGCCTGGGATCTCCTAGGAGCCTTCTCGTGTCTTCCCAGAGTGATTCTTATGTGGGCTGCCTGGGATAGGCGGGGGTTTGGCTGGAAACGCAGGTAGCATCTAGTGCCTCCCCCTGGACAGATGAGGTATTTAGTGGAAGTCCACCTGCTAGGGAACACCTGTGACACCAGGCAGCTGCGTGGAGGGCGGCACCAAACCTCTCCAACCCACTCGGCCGCTTTCCGGATTTCTGAGGGTGGCGAGGTTCTGTCCCCTGTCTGCAGCAACTGGGTTATCCTAGGAGCCCTCCGCGTGTCTTCCCAGAGTGTCTCCTAGTGCGGGATGCCATGGAAGGCGGGGGTTGTGCTGGAAAATGCAGGTAGCATCTAGTGCCTCCCCCCTGGACAGATGAGGTAATTAGCGGACTTCCCCCTGCCAGGGAACACCTGTGACACCAGGCAGCTGCGTGGAATGCGGCCCAAAACCTCCCCCAAACACTCGGGCGCGTTCCCCGGAATTCTGAGTGTGGCGAGGTTCGTCCTCTGTCTGCAGGGCCTGGGATCTCCTAGGAGCCCTCCGCTTTTCTTCCCAGAGTGTCTCCTAGTGGCGGGCTGCCGGGGGAAAGGCTAGGGTTGGGCTTGGAAATGCTGGGTAGAAATCTAGTGACTTCCCCCAAGACTGATCAGGTATTAAGCGGACTTCCCCCTGCAAGGGAACACCTGTGTCACCAGGCAGCTGCGTGGAGGGCGGTCCCAACAATCCCAAACCACTCGGCCGCGTTCTGGAATTCTGAGTGTGGCGAGGGTCCGTCCCCTGTCTGGAGCGCCTGGGATCTCCTAGGATCCCTCTCGTGTCTTCCCCGAGTGACTGTTATGCTGGCTGCCGGGGAAAGGCGGGGGTTGTGCTGGAAACACAGGTAGCATCTAGTGACTCCCCCTGGAAAGAAGAGGTAATAAGTGGAATTCCCCCTGCCAGGGAACACCTGTGACATCAGCCAGCTGCGTTGAGGGCGGCCCCAAAACTCCCCCACCCACTCGGCCTAGTTCCGGAATTCTGAGTGTGGGTAGGTTCCGTCCTCTGTCTGCAGCGCCTGGGATCTACTAGGAGCCCTTCGGGTGTATTCCCCGAGTTACTCTTATGCGGCCTGCCTGGAAAAGCGGGGGATGGGTTGGAAATGCAGGAAGCATCTAGTGCCTCCCCTTGACTGATGAGGTAATTAGCGGAATTCCCCCTGCCAGGGAACACCTGTGAAACCAGGCAATTGCGCGGAGGGCGGCCCGAAACTCCCCCACCCACTCGGCCGCGTTCCGGATTTCTGAGTGTGGTGAGGATCCCTCCTCTGTCTGCAGCTCCTGGGATCTTCTAGGAGCCCTCCGCGTGTCTTCCCCGAGTGACTCTTATGCGTGCTGCCGGGGATAGGCGGGGGTTTGGGCTGGAAAACCAGGTAGCATCTAGTGCCTCCCCCTGGACAGATGAGGTAATTAGCGGACTTCCCCCTGTCAGGGAACAGCTGTGAAACCAGGCAGCTGCGTGGAGGCTGGCCCCAAACCTCGCCAACCCACTCGGCCGCGTTCCTAAATTTCTGAGTGTGGCGAGGTTCCGTCCTCTGTCTGCAGCGCCTGGGATCTCCTAGGAGCCCTCCGCGTGTCTTCCCCGAGTGACTCCTAGTGCGGGCTTCAGGGTAAATTCGGTGGTTGTGCTGGATATGCAAGTAGCATGTAGTGCCTCCCCCTGGACTGATGAGTTAATTATCGGACTTCCCCCTGCCAGGGAACACCTGTGACACCAGGCAGCTGTGAGGAGGACGGCCCCAAATATCCCCCAACCACTTGGCCGCGTTCCGGAATTCTGCGTGTTGGGAGGTTCCGTCCTCTTTCTGCAGCGCCTGGGATCTCTTAGGAGCCCTCCGCGTGTCTTCCCCTAGTGACTACTAGGGCGTTCTGCAGGGGAAATGCGGGGGTTGGGCTGGAAATGCAGGTAGCATCTAGTGCCTCTCCCTGGACAGATGAGGTACTTAGCGGAATAAACCCTGCAAGGGAAAACTTATGACACCAGGCATCTACGTGGATTGCGGCCCCAAACCTCAACAAACAACTCGACAGCGTTCCTGGAATTCTGATTGTGACGAGGTTCCGTCCTCTTTTGCAGAGCCTGGGATCACCTAGGAACCCTCCGTGTGTCTTCCCGGAGTGTCCCCTACTGCGGGCTGCCCGGGAAAGGCGGGGGGTGGGCTGGAAATGCAGGTAGAATCTAGTGCCTCTCCAGGACAGGTGAGGTAATTAGCGAACTTCCCCCTGCCAGGGAACACCTGTGACAACAGGCAGCTGCGTAGAAGACGGCCCCAAACCTCCCACAACCACTCGGCTGCGTTCCGGAATTCTGCGTGTTGGGAGGTTCCGTCCTCTGTCTGCAGCGCCTGTGATCTCCTAGAAGCCCTCCACGTGTCTTCCCCGAGTGACTTTTATGCGGGATCCGGGAAAGGCGTGTGTTGTGCTGGAAAAGCAGGTAGCTTCTAGTGCCTCCCCTGAACAGATGAGGTAATTAGCGGATTTCCCCTGCCAGGGAACACCTGTGAAATCAGGCAGCTGCGTGGAGGGCGGCCCCAAACCTCCCCCACCCACTCGGCCGCGTTCCGGAAATCTGAGTGTGGCGAGGTTCCGTCCTCTGTCTGCAGCGCCTGGGATCTCCTAGGAGCCCTCCGCGTGTCTTACCCGAGTGACTTTTATGCGGGATGCCGGGGAAAGGCGTGTGTTGTGCTGGAAAAGCAGTAGCTTCTAGTGCCTCCCCCTGAACAGATGAGGTAATTAGCGGATTTCCCCCTGCCAGGGAACACCTGTGAAATCAGGCACGCGTGGAGGGCGGCCCCAAAACTCCCCCACACACTCGGCCGCGTTCCGGAATCTGAGTGTGGAGAGGTTCCGTCCTCGGTCTGCAGCGCCTGGGATCTCCTAGGACCCTCCGCGTTTCTTCCCCGAGTGTCTCCTAGTGCGGGCTGCTGGAAATTCGGGGGTTGTGCTGGAAGCAAGTAGCATTTAGGGCCTCCACCTGAACAGAGGAGGTATTTAGGGGAGTTCCCCCTGCCAGGGAACACCTGTGACACCAGGCAGCTGCGTGGAGGGCGGACCCAAACCTCCCACACACACTCGGCCGCGTTCCGGAATTCAGAGTGTGGGGAGGTTGCGTTCTCTGTCTGCAGGGCCTGGGATCTTCTAGGAGCCCTCCGGGTGTCTTCCCCGTGTGTCTCCTTGTGCGGGCTGCCGGGGAAATGCGGAAGTTGTGCTGGAAATGCAAGTAGATTGTAGTGCCTCCCCGTGGACAAATCAGGTAATTAGCGGATTTCCCCCTGCCAGGGAACACCTGTGAAATCAGGCAGATGCGTGGAGGGCGGCCCCAAACCTCCCACAACCACTCGGCCGTGTTCCAGATTTCTGCGTGTTGGGAGGTTCCGTCCTCTCTCTGCAGCGCCTCGGATCTCCTAGGAGCCATCCGCGTGTCTTCACCGAGTGTCTACTAGTGCGGGCTCCCGGGGATAAGAGGGGTTTGGGCTGGAAATGCACGTAGCATCTTGTTCATCCCCCTGGACAGATGAGGTAATTAGCGGATTTCCCCCTGCCAGGGAACACCTGTGACACCAGGCAGCTGCATGGAGGGCGGCCTCAATACTCCCCCACCCACTCGGCCGCGTTCCGGAATTCTGAGTGTGGCGAGTTTCCGTCCTCTGTCTGCAGCGCCTGGGATCTCCTAGGAGCCCTCCGCGTGTTTTCCCCGAGTGTCTCCTAGTGCGGGATGCCGGGGAAATGCGTGGGTTGGCCTGGAAATGCAGGTAGCATCTAGGGCCTCCCCCTCGACAAATGAGGTAATTAGCGGATTTCCCCCTGCCGGGAACACCTGTGACACCAGGCAGCTGCGTGGAGGGCGGCCCCAATACTCCCCCACCCACTCGGCCGCGTTCCGGAATTCTGAGTGTGGCGAGTTTCCGTCCTCTGTCTGCAGCGCCTGGGATCTCCTAGGAGCCCTCCGCGTGTCTTCCCCGAGTGACTCCTAGTGCGGGCTGCAGGGGAAATTCGGTGGTTGTGCTGGATATGCAAGTAGCATGTAGTGCCTCCCCCTGGACTGATGAGTTGATTATCGGACTTCCCCCTGCCTGGGAACACCTGTGACACCAGGCACCTGTGAGGAGGACGGCCCCAAATATCCCCCAACCACTTGGCCGCGTTCCGGAATTCTGCGTGTTGGGAGGTTCCGTCCTCTTTCTGCAGCGCCTGGGATCTCTTAGGATCCTTCCGCGTGTCTTCCCCGAGTGACTACTAGGGCGTTCTGCCGGGGAAATGCGGGGGTTGGGCTGGAAATGCAGGTAGCATCTAGTGCCTCTCCCTGGACAGATGAGGTACTTAGCGGAATACACCCTGCAAGGGAAAACTTATGACACCAGGCATCTTCGTGGAATGCGGCCCCAAATCTCAACAAACAACTCAGCCGCGTTCCTGGAATTCTGATTGTGGCGAGGTTCCGTCCTCTTTTGCAGCGCCTGGGATCTCCTAGGAGCCCTCCGTGTGTCTTCCCGGGAGTGTCCCCTAGTGCGGGCTGCCGGGGAAAGGCGGGGGTTGGGCTGGAAATGCAGGTAGAATCTAGTGCCTCTCCTGGACAGGTGAGGTAATTAGCGAACTTCCCCCTGCCAGGGAACACCTGTGAAATCAGGCAGCTGCGTGGAGGGCGGCGCCAAACCTCCCCCACACACTCGGCCTCGTTCTGGATTTCTAATTGTGGGGAGGTTCAGTCCTCTGTTTGCGGCGCCTGGGATCTCCAAGGAGCACTCCGAATGTCTTCCCTGAGTGTCTCATAGTGCAGGCTGCTGGGGATAGGCGGGGGTTGGTCTGGAAATGCTGGTAGCATCTAGTGCCTCCCCCTGCACAGATCAGGTATTTAGCGGACTTCCCCCTGCCAGGGAACACTTGTGAAACCAGGCAGCTGCGTGGATGGCGGCCCCAAAACTCCCCCACCCACTCGGCCACGTTCCGGAATTCTGAGTGTGGCGAGGTTCCGTCCTCTGTCTGCAGCGCCTGGGATCTCCAAGGAGCCCTCCGCGTGTCTTCCCTGAGTGTTTCCTAGTGGGGGCTGCTGGGGAAAGGCGGGGGTTTGGCTGGAAATGCAGGTAGCATCTATTGCCTCCCCCTGCACAGATCAGGTAATTAGCGGATTTCCTCCTGCCAGTGAACACCTGTGACACCAGGCAGCTTTTTGCTGGGCGGCCCCAAACCTCCCCAACCCACTCGGCCGCGTTCCGGAATAATGAGTGTGGCGAGGTTCCGTCCTCTGTCTGCAGCGCCTGGGATCTCCTAGGCGCCCTCCGCGTATCTTCCCCGAGTGACTTTTATGCGGGATGCCGGGGAAATGCGTGTGTTGTGCTGGAAACGCAGGTAGCTTCTAGTGCCTCCCCCTGAACAGATGAGGTAATTAGCGGAATTCCCCCTGCCAGGGAACACCTGTGAAATCAGGCAGCTGCGTGGAGGGCGGCCCCAAACCTCCCCCACCCACTCGGCCGCGTTCCGGAAATCTGAGTGTGGCGAGGTTCCGTCCTCTGTCTGCAGCGCCTGGGATCTCCTAGGAGCCCTCCGCGTTTCTTCCCCGAGTGTCTCCTAGTGCGGGCTGCCGTGGAAATTCGGGGGTTGTGCTGGAAATTCAAGTAGCATCTAGTGCCTCCCACTGTACTGATGAGTTAATTAGCGGACTTCCCCCTGCCAGGGAACACCTGTGACACAAGGCAGCTGTGAGGAGGACGGCCCCAAATATCCCCCACCCACTCGGCCGCGTTAATGAATTCTGCGTGTTGGGAGGTTCCGTCCTCTGTCTGCAGCGCCTCGGATCTCCTAGGAGCCCTCCGCGTGTCTTCCCCGAGTGACTTTTTGCAGGATGCCGGGGAAAGGCGTGTGTTGTGCTGGAAAAGCAGGTAGCATCTAGTGCCTCCCCCTGGACAGATGAGGTACTTAGCATACTTCCCCCTGCAGGGGAACGCCTATGACACCAGGCAGCTACGTGGAAGGCGGCCCCAAACTTCCCCAACCAAATTGGCTGCGTTCCTTGAATTCTGATTGTGGCGAGGTTCCGTCCTCTTCTGCAGCGCCTGGGATCTCCTAGGAGCCCTCCGCGTGTCTTCCCCGAGTGTCTCTTAGGGCGGGCTGCCGGGGAAAACGGGGGTTGGGCTGGAAAGGCAGGTAGCATCTAGTGCCTCCCCCTGGACATATCAGGTAATTAGCGGGCTTCCCCCTGCCAGGGAACAACTGTGACACCAGGCAGCTGCGTGGAGGGCTGCCCCAAACATCCCCAACCCACTCGGCCGCGTTCCGGAATTCGAAATGTGGCGAGCTTCCGTCCTCTGTCTGCAGCGCCTGGGATCTCCTAGGAGCCCTCCGCGTGTCTTCCCCGAGTGACTTTTTGCAGGATGCCGGGGAAAGGCGTGTGTTGTGCTGGAAACGCAGGTAGCATCTAGTGCCTCCCCCTGAACAGATGAGGTAATTAGGGGAGTTCCCCCTGCCAGGGAACACCTGTGACACCAGGCAGCTGCGTGGAGGGCGGCCCCAAACTCCCCCACCCACTCGGCCGCGTTCCGGAATTCAGAGTGTGGGGAGGTTCCGTTCTCTGTCTGCAGGGCCTGGGATCTCCTAGGAGCCCTCCGGGTGTCTTCCCAGAGTGTCTCCTAGTGCGGGCTGCCTGGGAAATGCGTGAGTTGTGCGGGAAATGCAAGTAGATTCTAGTGCCTCCCCCTGGACAAATCAGGTAATTAGCGGATTTCCCCCTGCCAGGGAACACCTGTGAAATCTGGCAGCTGCGTGGAGGGCGGGCCCCAAACCTCCCCCACACACTCGGCCACGTTCCGGAATTCTGAGTGTGGCGAGGTTCCGTCCTCTGTCTGCAGCGCCTGGGATCTCCTAGGAGCCCTCCGCGTGTCTTCCCCGAGTGACTTTTATGCGGGATGCCGGGGAAAGGCGTGTGTTGTGCTGGAAAAGCAGGTAGCTTCTAGTGCCTCCCCCTGAACAGATGAGGTAATTAGCGGATTTCCCCCTGCCAGGGAACACCTGTGAAATCAGGCAGCTGCGTGGAGGGCGGCCCCAAAACTCCCCCACACACTCGGCCGCGTTCCGGAAATCTGAGTGTGGCGAGGTTCCGTCCTCGGTCTGCAGCGCTTGGGATCTCCTAGGAGCCCTCCGCGTTTCTTCCCCGAGTGTCTCCTAGTGCGGGCTGCCGTGGAAATTCGGGGGTTGTGCTGGAAATGCAAGTAGCATTTAGGGCCTCCACCTGAACAGATGAGGTAATTAGGGGAGTTCCCCCTGCCAGGGAACACCTGTGACACCAGGCAGCTGCGTGGAGGGTGGACCCAAACCTCCCACACACACTCGGCCCGCGTTCCGGAATTCAGAGTGTGGGGAGGTTGCGTTCTCTGTCTGCAGGGCCTGGGATCTTCTAGGAGCCCTCCGGGTGTCTTCCCCGTGTGTCTCCTTGTGCGGGCTGCCGGGGAAAGGCGGGAGTTGTGCTGGAAATGCAAGTAGATTCTAGTGCCTCCCCCTGGACAATCAGGTAATTAGCGGATTTCCCCCTGCCAGGGAACACCTGTGAAATCAGGCAGATGCGTGGAGGGCGGCCCCAAACCTCCCACAACCACTCGGCCGTGTTCCAGATTTCTGCGTGTTGGAGGTTCCGTCCTCTGTCTGCAGCGCCTCGGATCTCCTAGGAGCCATCCGCGTGTCTTCACCGAGTGTCTACCTGTGCGGGCTCCCCGGGGATAAGAGGGGTTGGGCTGGAAATGCACATAGCATCTTGTTCATCCCCCTGGACAGATGAGGGTAATTAGCGGATTTCCCCCTGCCAGGGAAACACCTGTGACACCAGGCAGCTGCATGGAGGGCGGCCTCAATACTCCCCCACCCACTCGGCCGCGTTCCGGAATTCTGAGTGTGGCGAGTTTCCGTCCTCTGTCTGCAGCGCCTGGGATCTCCTAGGAGCCCTCCGCGTTTCTTCCCCGAGTGTCTCCTAGTGCGGGATGCCGGGGAAATGCGTGGGTTGGCCTGGAAATGCAGGTAGCATCTAGGGCCTCCCCCTCGACAAATGAGGTAATTAGCGGATTTCCCCCTGCCCGGGAACACCTGTGAAATCAGGCAGATGCGTGGAGGGCGGCCCCAAACCTCCCACAACCACTCGGCCGTGTTCCAGATTTCTGCGTGTTGGGAGGTTCCGTCCTCTGTCTGCAGCGCCTCGGATCTCCTAGGAGCCATCCGCGTGTCTTCACCGAGTGTCTACCTGTGCGGGCTCCCGGGGATAAGAGGGGTTTGGGCTGGAAATGCACATAGCATCTTGTTCATCCCCCTGGACAGATGAGGTAATTAGCGGATTTCCCCCTGCCAGGGAACACCTGTGACACCAGGCAGCTGCATGGAGGGCGGCCTCAATACTCCCCCACCCACTCGGCCGCGTTCCGGAATTCTGAGTGTGGCGAGTTTCCGTCCTCTGTCTGCAGCGCCTGGGATCTCCTAGGAGCCCTCCGCGTGTCTTCCCCGAGTGACTCCTAGTGCGGGCTGCAGGGAAATTCGGTGGTTGTGCTGGATATGCAAGTAGCATGTAGTGCCTCCCCCTGGACTGATGAGTTGATTATCGGACTTCCCCCCTGCCTGGGAACACCTGTGACACCCAGGCACCTGTGAGGAGGACGGCCCCAAATATCCCCCAACCACTTGGCAGCGTTCCGGAATTCTGCGTGTTGGGAGGTTCCGTCCTCTTTCTGCAGCGCCTGGGATCTCTTAGGAGCCCTCCGCGTGTCTTCCCCGAGTGACTACTAGGTGCGTTCTGCCGGGGAAATGCAGGGGGTTGGGCTGGAAATGCAGGTAGCATCTAGTGCCTCTCCCTGGACAGATGAGGTACTTAGCGGAATACACCCTGCAAGGGAAAACTTATGACACCAGGCATCTACGTGGAATGCGGCCCCAAATCTCAACAAACAACTCAGCCGCGTTCCTGGAATTCTGATTGTGGCGAGGTTCCGTCCTCTTTTGCAGCGCCTGGGATCTCCTAGGAGCCCTCCGTGTGTCTTCCCGGAGTGTCCCCTAGTGCGGGCTGCCGGGGAAAGGCGGGGGTTGGGCTGGAAATGCAGGTAGAATCTAGTGCCTCTCCTGGACAGGTGAGGTAATTAGCGAACTTCCCCCTGCCAGGGAACACCTGTGACAACAGGCAGCTGCGTAGAGGACGGCCCCAAACCTCCCACACCCACTCGGATGCGTTCGGAATTCTGCGTGTTGGGAGGTTCCGTCCTCTGTCTGCAGAGCCTGTGATCTCTTAGGAGCCCTCCGCGTGTCTTCCCCGAGTGACTTTTATGCGGGATGCGGGGAAAGGCGTGTGTTGTGCTGGAAACGCAGGTAGCTTCTAGTGCCTCCCCCTGAACAGATGAGGTAATTAGCGGATTTCCCTCTGCCAGGGAACAACCTGTGAAATCAGGCAGCTGCGTGGAGGGCAGCGCCAAACCTCCCCACACACTCGGCCTCGTTCTGGAATTATAATTGTGGGGAGGTTCAGTCCTCTGTTTGCGGCGCCTGGGATCTCCAAGGAGCACTCCGAATGTCTTCCCTGAGTGTCTCATAGTGCAGGCTGCTGGGGATAGGCGGGGGTTGGTCTGGAAATGCTGGTAGCATCTAGTGCCTCCCCCTGCACAGATCAGGTAATTAGCGGATTTCCTCCTGCCAGTGAACACCTGTGACACCAGGCAGCTTTGTGCTTGGGCGGCCCCCAAACCTCCCCAATCCACTCGGCCGCGTTCCGGAAATACTGAGTGTGGCGAGGTTCCGTCCGTCCTCTGTCTGCAGCGCCTGGGATCTCCTAGGCGCCCTCCGCGTGTCTTCCCCGAGTGACCTTTTATGCGGGATGCCTGGGGAAATGCGTGTGTTGTGCTGAACACCGCAGGTAGCTTCTAGTGCCTCCACCCTGGACAGATGAGTGTACTTAGCATACTTCCCCCTGCAGGGAAAGCCTAAGATACCAGGCAGCTAGTGGAGGGCGGCCCCCAAACTTCCCCTACCAAATCGGCCGCGTTCCTTGAATTCTGGATTGTGGCGAGGTTCCGTCCTCTTCTGCAGCGCCTGGGATCTCCTAGGAGCCCTCCGCGTGTCTTTCCCCGAGTGTTCTTAGGGCGGGCTGCCGGGGAAAACGGGGGTTTGGCTGGAAAGGCAGGTAGCATCTAGTGCCTCCCCCTGGACATATCAGGTAATTAGCGGGGCTTCCCCCTGCCAGGGAACACCTGTGACACCAGGCAGCTGCGTGGAGGGCTGCCCCAAACATCCCCAACCCACTCGGCCGCGTTTCCGGAATTCGAAATGTGGCGAGCTTCCGTCCTCTGTCTGCAGCGCCTGGGATCTCCTAGGAGCCCTCCGCGTGTCTTCCCGAGTGACTTTTTGCAGGATGCCGGGGAAAGGCGTGTGTTGTGCTGGAAACGCAGGTAGCATCTAGTGCCTCCCCCTGAACAGATGAGGGTAATTAGGGGAGTTCCCCCTGCCAGGGAACACCTGTGACACCAGGCAGCTGCGTGGAGGGCGGCCCCAAACTCCCCCACCCACTCGGCCGCGTTCCGGAATTCAGAGTGTGGGGAGGTTCCGTTCTCTGTCTGCAGGGCCTGGGATCTCCTAGGAGCCCTCCGGGTGTCTTCCCAGAGTGTCTCCTAGTGCGGGCTGCCTGGGAAATGCGTGAGTTGTGCGGGAAATGCAAGTAGATTCTAGTGCCTCCCCCTGGACAAATCAGGTAATTAGCGGATTTCCCCCTGCCAGGGAACACCTGTGAAATCTGGCAGCTGCGTGGAGGGCGGCCCCAAACCTCCCCCACACACTCGGCCACGTTCCGGAATTCTGAGTGTGGCGAGGTTCCGTCCTCTGTCTGCAGCGCCTGGGATCTCCTAGGAGCCCTCCGCGTGTCTTACCCGAGTGACTTTTATGCGGGATGCCGGGGAAGGCGTGTGTTGTGCTGGAAAAGCAGGTAGCTTCTAGTGCCTCCCCCTGAACAGATGAGGTAATTAGCGGATTTCCCCCTGCCAGGGAACACCTGTGAAATCAGGCAGCTGCGTGGAGGGCGGCCCCAAAACTCCCCCACACACTCGGCCGCGTTCCGGAAATCTGAGTGTGGCGAGGTTCCGTCCTCGGTCTGCAGCGCCTTGGGATCTCCTAGGAGCCCTCCGCGTTTCTTCCCCGAGTGTCTCCTAGTGCGGGCTGCCGTGGAAATTCGGGGGTTGTGCTGGAAATGCAAGTAGCATTTAGGGCCTCCACCTGAACAGATGAGGTAATTAGGGGAGTTCCCCCTGCCAGGGAACACCTGTGACACCAGGCAGCTGCGTGGAGGGCGGACCCAAACCTCCCACACACACTCGGCCGCGTTCCGGAATTCAGAGTGTGGGGAGGTTGCGTTCTCTGTCTGCAGGGCCTGGGATCTTCTAGGAGCCCTCCGGGTGTCTTCCCCGTGTGTCTCCTTGTGCGGGCTGCCGGGGAAAGGCGGGAGTTGTGCTGGAAATGCAAGTAGATTCTAGTGCCTCCCCCTGGACAAATCAGGTAATTAGCGGATTTCCCCCTGCCAGGGAACACCTGTGAAATCAGGCAGATGCGTGGAGGGCGGCCCCAAACCTCCCACAACCACTCGGCCGTGTTCCAGATTTCTGCGTGTTGGGAGGTTCCGTCCTCTGTCTGCAGCGCCTCGGATCTCCTAGGAGCCATCCGCGTGTCTTCACCGAGTGTCTACTAGTGCGGGCTCCCGGGGATAAGAGGGGTTTGGGCTGGAAATGCACGTAGCATCTTGTTCATCCCCCTGGACAGATGAGGTAATTAGCGGATTTCCCCCTGCCAGGGAACACCTGTGACACCAGGCAGCTGCATGGAGGGCGGCCTCAATACTCCCCCACCCACTCGGCCGCGTTCCGGAATTCTGAGTGTGGCGAGTTTCCGTCCTCTGTCTGCAGCGCCTGGGATCTCCTAGGAGCCCTCCTCGTGTTTTCCCCGAGTGTCTCCTAGTGCGGGGATGCCGGGGAAATGCGTGGGTTGGCCTGGAAATGCAGGGTAGCATCTAGGGCCTCCCCCTCGACAAATGAGGTAATTAGCGGATTTCCCCCTGCCCGGGAACACCTGTGACACCAGGCAGCTGCGTGGAGGGCGGCCCCAATACTCCCCCACCCACTCGGCCGCGTTCCGGAATTCTGAGTGTGGCGAGTTTCCGTCCTCTGTCTGCAGCGCCTGGGATCTCCTAGGAGCCCTCCGCGTGTCTTCCCCGAGTGACTCCTAGTGCGGGCTGCAGGGGAAATTCGGTGGTTGTGCTGGATATGCAAGTAGCATGTAGTGCCTCCCCCTGGACTGATGAGTTGATTATCGGACTTCCCCCTGCCTGGGAACACCTGTGACACCAGGCACCTGTGAGGAGGACGGCCCCAAATATCCCCCAACCACTTGGCCGCGTTCCGGAATTCTGCGTGTTGGGAGGTTCCGTCCTCTTTCTGCAGCGCCTGGGATCTCTTAGGAGCCCTCCGCGTGTCTTCCCCGAGTGACTACTAGGGCGTTCTGCCGGGGAAATGCGGGGGTTGGGCTGGAAATGCAGGTAGCATCTAGTGCCTCTCCCTGGACAGATGAGGTACTTAGCGGAATACACCCTGCAAGGGAAAACTTATGACACCAGGCATCTACGTGGAATGCGGCCCCAAATCTCAACAAACAACTCAGCCGCGTTCCTGGAATTCTGATTGTGGCGAGGTTCCGTCCTCTTTTGCAGCGCCTGGGATCTCCTAGGAGCCCTCCGTGTGTCTTCCCGGAGTGTCCCCTAGTGCGGGCTGCCGGGGAAAGGCGGGGGTTGGGCTGGAAATGCAGGTAGAATCTAGTGCCTCTCCTGGACAGGTGAGGTAATTAGCGAACTTCCCCCTGCCAGGGAACACCTGTGACAACAGGCAGCTGCGTAGAGGACGGCCCCAAACCTCCCACACCCACTCGGATGCGTTCCGGAATTCTGCGTGTTGGGAGGTTCCGTCCTCTGTCTGCAGAGCCTGTGATCTCTTAGGAGCCCTCCGCGTGTCTTCCCCGAGTGACTTTTATGCAGGATGCCGGGGAAAGGCGTGTGTTGTGCTGGAAACGCAGGTAGCTTCTAGTGCCTCCCCCTGAACAGATGAGGTAATTAGCGGATTTCCCCCTGCCAGGGAACACCTGTGAAATCAGGCAGCTGCGTGGAGGGCAGCGCCAAACCTCCCCAACACACTCGGCCTCGTTCTGGAATTATAATTGTGGGGAGGTTCAGTCCTCTGTTTGCGGCGCCTGGGATCTCCAAGGAGCACTCCGAATGTCTTCCCTGAGTGTCTCATAGTGCAGGCTGCTGGGATAGGCGGGGTTGGTCTGGAAATGCTGGTAGCATCTAGTGCCTCCCCCTGCACAGATCAGGTAATTAGCGGATTTCCTTCCTGCCAGTGAACACCTGTGACACCAGGCAGCTTTGTGCCTGAGGCGGACCCACCACCCAACCCTCCCCAACCCACTCGGCCCGCGTTCCGGAATCTGAGTGTGGCGGAGGGGTTCCGTCCTCTGTCTGCAGCGGCCTGGGATCTCCTAGAGCCCTCCGCGTTTTCTTCCCCGAGTGTCTCCTAGTGCGGGCTCTTGCCGTGGAAATCGGGGGTATGTGCTGGAATTCAAGTAGCATTAGTAGTGCCATCCCACTGTACTGATGAGTTAATTAGCGGACTTCCCCCTGCCAGGGAACCACCTGTGACACAAGGCCAGCCTGTGAGGAGGACGGCCCCAAATATCCCCACCCCCTCGGACCCGCGTTAATGAATTCTGCCGTTGTTGGGATGGTTTGCCGTCCTCTGTCTGCAGCGCCTCGCGATTCTCCTAGGATCCCTCCGCGTGTCTTCCCCGAGTGACTTTTTGCAGGATGCCGGGGAAAGGCGTGTGTTGTGCTGGAAAAGCAGGTAGCATTCTAGTGCCTCCCCCTGGACAGATGAGGTACTTAGCATACTTCCCCCTGCAGGGGAACGCCTATGACACCAGGCAGCTACGTGGAGGGCGGCCACCAAACTTCCCCAACCAAATCGGCTGCTTTCCTTGAATTCTGATTGTGGCGAGGTTCCGTCCTCTTCTGCAGCGACTGGGATCTCCTAGGAGCCCTCCGCGTGTCTTCCCCGAGTGTCTCTTAGGGCGGGCTGCCGGGGAAAACGGGGGTTGGGCTGGAAAGGCAGGTAGCATCTAGTGCCTCCCCCTGGACATATCAGGTAATTAGCGGGCTTCCCCCTGCCAGGGAACACCTGTGACACCAGGCAGCTGCGTGGAGGGCTGCCCCAAACATCCCCAACCCACTCGGCCGCGTTCCGGAATTCGAAATGTGGCGAGCTTCCGTCCTCTGTCTGCAGTGCCTGGGATCTCCTAGGAGCCCTCCGCGTGTCTTCCCCGAGTGACATTTTGCAGGATGCCGGGGAAAGGCGTGTGTTGTGCTGGAAACGCAGGTAGCATCTAGTGCCTCCCCCTGAACAGATGAGGTAATTAGGGGAGTTCCCCCTGCCAGGGAACACCTGTGACACCAGGCAGCTGCGTGGAGGGCGGCCCCAAACTCCCCCACCCACTCGGCCGCGTTCCGGAATTCAGAGTGTGGGGAGGTTCCGTTCTCTGTCTGCAGGGCCTGGGATCTCCTAGGAGCCCTCCGGGTGTCTTCCAGAGTGTCTCCTAGTGCGGGCTGCCTGGGAAATGCGTGAGTTGTGCGGGAAATGCAAGTAGATTCTAGTGCCTCCCCCTGGACAAATCAGGTAATTAGCGGATTTCCCCCTGCCAGGGAACACCTGTGAAATCTGGCAGCTGCGTGGAGGGCGGCCCCAAACCTCCCCCACACACTCGGCCACGTTCCGGAATTCTGAGTGTGGCGAGGTTCCGTCCTCTGTCTGCAGCGCCTGGGATCTCCTAGGAGCCCTCCGCGTGTCTTCCCCGAGTGACTTTTATGCGGGATGCCGGGGAAAGGCGTGTGTTGTGCTGGAAAAGCAGGTAGCTTCTAGTGCCTCCCCCTGAACAGATGAGGTAATTAGCGGATTTCCCCCTGCCAGGGAACACCTGTGAAATCAGGCAGCTGCGTGGAGGGCGGCCCCAAAACTCCCCCACACACTCGGCCCGCGTTCCGGAAATCTGAGTGTGGCGAGGTTCCGTCCTCTGTCTGCAGCGCTTGGGATCTCCTAGGAGCCCTCCGCGTTTCTTCCCCCGAGTGTCTCCTAGTGCGGGCTGCCGTGGAAATTCGGGGGTTGTGCTGGAAATGCAAGTAGCATTTAGGGCCTCCACCTGAAACAGATGAGGTAATTAGGGGAGTTCCCCCTGCCAGGGAACACCTGTGACACCAGGCAGCTGCGTGGAGGGCGGACCCAAACCTCCCACACACACTCGGCCGCGTTCCGAAATTCAGAGTGTGGGGAGGTTGCGTTCTCTGTCTGCAGGGCCTGGGATCTTCTAGGAGCCCTCCGGGTGTCTTCCCCGTGTGTCTCCTTGTGCGGGCTGCCGGGGAAAGGCGGGAGTTGTGCTGGAAATGCAAGTAGATTCTAGTGCCTCCCCCTGGACAAATCAGGTAATTAGCGGATTTCCCCCTGCCAGGGAACACTTGTGAAATCAGGCAGATGCGTGGAGGGCGGCCCCCAAACCTCCCCACAACCACTCGGCCGTGTTCCAGATTTCTGCGTGTTGGGAGGTTCAGTCCTCTGTCTGCAGCGCCTCGGATCTCCTAGGAGCCATCCGCGTGTCTTCACCGAGTGTCTACTAGTGCGGGCTCCCGGGGATAAGAGGGGTTTGGGCTGGAAATGCACGTAGCATCTTGTTCATCCCCCTGGACAGATGAGGTAATTAGCGGTTTTCCCCTGCCAGGGAACACCTGTGACACCAGGCAGCTGCATGGAGGGCGGCCTCAATACTCCCCCACCCACTCGGCCGCGTTCCGGAATTCTGAGTGTGGCGAGTTTCCGTCCTCTGTCTGCAGCGCCTGGGATCTCCTAGGAGCCCTCCGCGTTTCTTCCCCGAGTGTCTCCTAGTGCGGGATGCCGGGGAAATGCGTGGGTTGGCCTGGAAATGCAGGTAGCATCTAGGGCCTCCCCCTCGACAAATGAGGTAATTAGCGGATTTCCCCCTGCCCGGGAACACCTGTGACACCAGGCAGCTGCGTGGAGGGCGGCCCCAATACTCCCCCACCCACTCGGCCGCGTTCCGGAATTCTGAGTGTGGCGAGTTTCCGTCCTCTGTCTGCAGCGCCTGGGATCTCCTAGGAGCCCTCCGCGTGTCTTCCCCGAGTGACTCCTAGTGCGGGCTGCAGGGGAAATTCGGTGGTTGTGCTGGATATGCAAGTAGCATGTATTGCCTCCCCCTGGACTGATGAGTTTGATTATCGGACTTCCCCTGCCTGGGAACACCTGTGACACAGGCACCTGTGAGGAGAACGGCCCCAAATATCCCCCAAACCACTTGGTCGCGTTCCGGAATTCTGCGTGTTGGGAGGTTCCGTCCTCTTTCTGCAGCGCCTGGGATCTCTTAGGAGCCCTCCGCGTGTCTTCCCCGAGTGACTACTAGGGCGTTCTGCCGGGGAATGCGGGGGTTGGGCTGGAAATGCAGGTAGCATCTAGTGCCTCTCCCTGGACAGATAAGGTACTTAGCGGAATACACCCTGCAAGGGAAAACTTATGACACCAGGCATCTACGTGGAATGCGGCCCCAAATCTCAAACAAACAACTCAGCCGCGTTCCTGGAATTCTGATTGTGGCGAGGTTCCGTCCTCTTTGCAGCGCCTGGGAATCTCCTAGGAGCCCTCCGTGTGTCTTCCCGGAGTGTCCCCTAGTGCGGGCTGCCGGGGAAAGGCGGGGGTTGGGCTGGAAATGCAGGTAGAATCTAGTGCCTCTCCTGGACAGGTGAGGTAATTAGCGAACTTCCCCCTGCCAGGGAACACCTGTGACAACAGGCAGCTGCGTAGAGGACGGCCCCAAACCTCCCACACCCACTCGGATGCGTTCCGGAATTCTGCGTGTTGGGAGGTTCCGTCCTCTGTCTGCAGAGACTGTGATCTCTTAGGAGCCCTCCGCGTGTCTTCCCGAGTGACTTTTATGCAGGATGCCGGGGAAAGGCGTGTGTTGTGCTGGAAACGCAGGTAGCTTCTAGTGCCTCCCCCTGAACAGATGAGGTAATTAGCGGATTTCCCCCTGCCAGGGAACACCTGTGAAATCAGGCAGCTGCGTGGAGTGGCAGCGCCAAACCTCCCCCACACACTCGGCCTCGTTCTGGAATTATAATTGTGGGGAGGTTCAGTCCTCTGTTTGCGGCGCCTGGGATCTCCAAGGAGCACTCCGAATGTCTTCCCTGAGTGTCTCATAGTGCAGGCTGCTGGGGATAGGCGGGGGTTGGTCTGGAAATGCTGGTAGCATCTAGTGCCTCCCCCTGCACAGATCAGGTAATTAGCGGATTTCCTCCTGCCAGTGAACACCTGTGACACCAGGCAGCTTTGTGCTGGGCGGCCCCAAACCTCCCCAACCCACTCGGCCGCGTTCCGGAATACTGAGTGTGGCGAGGTTCCGTCCTCTGTCTGCAGCGCCTGGGATCTCCTAGGCGCCCTCCGCGTATCTTCCCCGAGTGACTTTTATGCGGGATGCCGGGGAAATGCGTGTGTTGTGCTGGAAACGCAGGTAGCTTCTAGTGCCTCCCCCTGGACAGATGAGGTACTTAGCATACTTCCCCCTGCAGGGGAACGCCTATGACAACAGGCAGCTACGTGGAGGGCGGCCCCAAACTTCCCCAACCAAATCGGCCGCGTTCCTTGAATTCTGATTGTGGCGAGGTTCCGTCCTCTTCTGCAGCGCCTGGGATCTCCTAGGAGCCCTCCGCGTGTCTTCCACGAGTGTCTCTTAGGGCGGGCTGCCGGGGGGAAAACGGGGGTTGGGCTGGAAAGGCAGGTAGCATCTAGTGACTCCCCCTGGACATATCAGGGTAATTAGCGGGCTTCCCCCCTGCCAGGGAACACCTGTGACACCAGGCAGCTGCGTGGAGGGCTGCCCCAAACATCCCCAACCCACTCGGCCGCGTTCCGGAATTCGAAATGTGGCGAGCTTCCGTCCTCTGTCTGCAGCGCCTGGGATCTCCTAGGAGCCCTCCGCGTGTCTTTCCCCGAGTGACTTTTTGCAGGATGCCGGGGAAAGGCGTGGTGTTGTGCTGGAAACGCAGGTAGCATCTAGTGCCTCCCCCTGAACAGATGAGGTAATTAGGGGAGTTCCCCCTGCCAGGGAACACCTGTGACACCAGGCAGCTGCGTGGAGGGCGGCCCCAAACTCCCCCACCCACTCGGCCGCGTTCCGGAATTCAGAGTGTGGGGAGGTTCCGTTCTCTGTCTGCAGGGCCTGGGATCTCCTAGGAGCCCTCCGGGTGTCTTCCCAGAGTGTCTCCTAGTGCGGGCTGCCTGGGAAATGCGTGAGTTGTGCGGGAAATGCAAGTAGATTCTAGTGCCTCCCCCTGGACAAATCAGGTAATTAGCGGATTTCCCCCTGCCAGGGAACACCTGTGAAATCTGGCAGCTGCGTGGAGGGCCGCCCCAAACCTCCCCCACACACTCGGCCACGTTCCGGAATTCTGAGTGTGGCGAGGTTCCGTCCTCTGTCTGCAGCGCCTGGGATCTCCTAGGAGCCCTCCGCGTGTCTTACCCGAGTGACTTTTATGCGGGATGCCGGGGAAAGGCGTGTGTTGTGCTGGAAAAGCAGGTAGCTTCTAGTGCCTCCCCCTGAACAGATGAGGTAATTAGCGGATTTCCCCCTGCCAGGGAACACCTGTGAAATCAGGCAGCTGCGTGGAGGGCGGCCCCAAAACTCCCCCACACACTCGGCCGCGTTCCGGAAATCTGAGTGTGGCGAGGTTCCGTCCTCTGTCTGCAGCGCCTGGGATCTCCTAGGAGCCCTCCGCGTTTCTTCCCCGAGTGTCTCCTAGTGCGGGCTGCCGTGGAAATTCGGGGGTTGTGCTGGAAATGCAAGTAGCATCTAGTGCCTCCACCTGAACAGATGAGGTAATTAGGGGAGTTCCCCCTGCCAGGGAACACCTGTGACACCAGGCAGCTGCGTGGAGGGCGGACCCAAACCTCCCACCACACACTCGGCCGCGTTCCGGAATTCAGAGTGTGGGGAGGTTGCGTTCTCTGTCTGCAGGGCCTGGGATCTTCTAGGAGCCCTCCGGGTGTCTTCCCCGTGTGTCTCCTTGTGCGGGCTGCCGGGGAAAGGCGGGAGTTGTGCTGGAAATGCAAGTAGATTCTAGTGCCTCCCCCTGGACAAATCAGGTAATTAGCGGATTTCCCCCTGCCAGGGAACACCTGTGAAATCAGGCAGATGCGTGGAGGGCGGCCCCCAAACCTCCCACAACCACTCGGCCGTGTTCCAGATTTCTGCGTGTTGGGAGGTTCCGTCCTCTGTCTGCAGCGCCTCGGATCTCCTAGAGCCATCCGCGTGTCTTCACCGAGTGTCTACTAGTGCGGGCTCCCGGGGATAAGAGGGGTTTGGGCTGGAAATGCACGTAGCATCTTGTTCATCCCCCTGGACAGATGAGGTAATTAGCGGATTTCCCCCTGCCAGGGAACACCTGTGACACCAGGCAGCTGCATGGAGGGCGGCCTCAATACTCCCCCACCCACTCGGCCGCGTTCCGGAATTCTGAGTGTGGCGAGTTTCCGTCCTCTGTCTGCAGCGCCTGGGATCTCCTAGGAGCCCTCCTCGTGTTTTCCCCGAGTGTCTCCTAGTGCGGGATGCCGGGGGAAATGCGTGGGTTGGCTGGAAATGCAGGTAGCATCTAGGGCCTCCCCCTCGACAAATGAGGTAATTAGCGGATTTCCCCCTGCCCGGGAACACCTGTGACACCAGGCAGCTGCGTGGAGGGCCGGCCCCAATACTCCCCCCACCCACTCGGCCGCGTTCCGGAATTCTGAGTGTGGGCCGAGTTTCCGTCCTCTGTCTGCAGCGCCTGGGATCTCCTAGGAGCCCTCCGCGTGTCTTCCCCGAGTGACTCCTAGTGCGGGCTGCAGGGGAAATTCGTGGTTGTGCTGGATATGCAAGTAGCATGTAGTGCCTCCCCCTGGACTGATGAGTTGATTATCGGACTTCCCCCTGCCTGGGAACACCTGTGACACCAGGCACCTGTGAGGAGGACGGCCCCAAATATCCCCCAACCACTTGGTCGCGTTCCGGAATTCTGCGTGTTGGGAGGTTCCGTCCTCTTTCTGCAGCGCCTGGGATCTCTTAGGAGCCCTCCGCGTGTCTTCCCCGAGTGACTACTAGGGCGTTCTGCCGGGGGAAATGCGGGGGGGGTGGGCTGGAAATGCAGGTAGCATCTAGTGCCCTCTCCCTGGACAGATGAGGGGTACTTAGCGGAATACACCCTGCAAGGGAAAAACTTATGACACCAGGCATCTACGTGGAATGCGGCCCCAAATCTCAACAAACCAACTCAGCCGCGTTCCTGGAATTCTGATTGTGGCGAGGTTCCGTCCTCTTTTGCAGCGCCTGGGATCTCCTAGGAGCCCTCCGGTGTCTTCCCGGAGTGTCCCCTAGTGCGGGCTGCCGGGGAAAGGCGGGGTTGGGCTGGAAATGCAGGTAGAATCTAGTGCCTCTCCTGGACAGGTGAGGTAATTAGCGAACTTCCCCTGCCAGGGAACACCTGTGACAACAGGCAGCTGCGTAGAGGACGGCCCCAAAACTCCACACCCACTCGGATGCGTTCCGGAATTCTGCGTGTTGGGAGGTTCCGTCCTCTGTCTGCAGAGCCTGTGATCCTAGGAGCCCTCCGCGGTCTTCCCCGAGTGACTTTTATGCGGGATGCCGGGGAAAGGCGTGTGTTGTGCTGGAAACGCAGGTAGCTTCTAGTGCCTCCCCCTGAACAGATGAGGTAATTAGCGGATTTCCCCCTGCCAGGGAACACCTGTGAAATCAGGCAGCTGCGTGGAGGGCGGCGCCAAACCTCCCCCACACACTCGGCCTCGTTCTGGATTTCTAATTGTGGGGAGGTTCAGTCCTCTGTTTGCGGCGCCTGGGATCTCCAAGGAGCACTCCGAATGTCTTCCCTGAGTGTCTCATAGTGCAGGCTGCTGGGGATAGGCGGGGGTTGGTCTGGAAATGCTGGTAGCATCTAGTGCCTCCCCTGAACAGATGAGGTAATTAGGGGAGTTCCCCCTGCCAGGGAACACCTGTGACACCAGGCAGCTGCGTGGAGGGCGGCCCCAAACTCCCCACCCACTCGGCCGCGTTCCGGAATTCAGAGTGGGGAGGTTCCGTTCTCTGTCTGCAGGGCCTGGGATCTCCTAGGACCTCCGGGTGTCTTCCCAGAGTTCTCCTAGTGCGGGCTGCCTGGGAAATGCGTGAGTTGTGCGGGAAATGCAAGTAGATTCTAGTGCCTCCCCCTGGACAAATCAGGTAATTAGTGATTTCCCCTGCCAGGGAACACCTGTGAAATCTGGCAGCTGCGTGGAGGGCCGCCCCAAACCTC
>NC_045699.1:2654211-2682384 GCF_009834535.1 Camelus ferus
GGAGGAAGGAAGGAAGGGAGGGGGAGGAGGAAGGAAGGATGAGGGAGGGGGGAGGGAGGGAGGGAGGGGGAGGGAGGAAGGACGGAAGGAGGAAGGGAGGAGGAATTTCTGTTTTCTTCCTCTTCTTTCCTTCTTTCTTTCTTTCTTTCTTTCTTTCTTCTTTCTTTCTTTCTTTCTTTCTTTCTTTCTTTCTTTCTTTCTTTCTTTAGAATCATGTTTTACTCAGCAGACTTTCTGAGGACTTAAGCCTGGGAGGCAGCCTCTCAGGTCACTCTGAGGGATTCCTCCCTGCTTAGTTTTAAGTTTTGAAAATCCCGCTGTATTTAGAAAATAAAGAATTTAATTTTTGTAAAACGTTGATCATTAGCACAACAATTAGCTACTGATAATCAACTTCCTTTCTGCAGGTCTCAGAAACACCTGGAGAGTTTTCTTGTTCAGCATTTTGAAATAAAAGTTACAGATCAGGTAGACCTTTCTGGGTGACTGTATTTCTTCTGTGACTTCGGGAAGGAGGAGAAGAGGTGCAAAAACACTGCTTATTTGATTCTTAATGCTCTTCCCAGTTATTCAGCACCCTGATGAGCTAAGGAGATCCCCAAAGGCAGCTTGGGCTTCAGCTCAAGTCTTGTCCGGAGCGGCCACCCTGTCCATTCCCCGCACCCCTCGGAAAGACAGCACAAGGATGTGTTCTGTCTTTAACTTCAGCGTAAAGCATCTGTGCATGAGACCGTGCTCTCTTAATTCTTCCAGCCCAGCAGCCACGTCCGCATGTGGACAGGCATCGGTGTCCTTAAAACCGGCTTTGTGCACGTACCCCTGGGGACTGGCTCGTGGCTCTGCTGCACGGTTGCTATTGTGACGATGGGGCACCTGCCCTTGTTTCGTGGCTGGGTGAAGTGTGATCTGAGCGGAGCTGGATAGTAGGGGCTGTCGCCACTCCCCGTTAGAGAAGAAAGGTTGTCACTGCCATTCTCACTACTGCCCAAGATTTTAGATTTCAGGGACCATGACTGTGGAGGGTGCTGGTGTGCCCTCTAATAAGAAATGACCCACCCTATGGCCTGATTAAGGCTTCATCAACCCATGAAATAGGAAAGAGAGCCTTCTGGTTATGGCTATTAGACTTTGGCCTGACCCAACTGTCATTGACCATTGAGTTGCTTAGCGGTAGAGCTGGGTGTCTACAGACAGGTGGCTGTGATGGGGAGGGCTGAGCACGGTTGCTGCCTGTTATTTCCATACAGACAAAATGTCTACACATGTCAGTTATATAAAGTATCTGCCCCTTTATATTTGGTTAAAAGTGAACCTAAGACATCTTATTTGTTCTCTCGTTTTAGAGCACGTGTACTCAACTTAACAAATACTTGAGGATGAGCTGTGCAAGGTAGGATGTGGTGCGAGGCACTGAATAGCAGGGTCATGCATTTCCCCCTTTAATTTATTAGAAATGGCTACTGAGTTTTATAAAACGTCTGTTTAGGAGGCTGACATTATCACGTGCTTTTTCTACTCTAATTTTTTGCTATAATATATTATGTTGAGAGAGTTCCTTCTGTTGAACCATCCTTGAATTCTCCGAATATGCCCTAGGGAGTCATGGCTTGTAATAATTTTATATCCTGCTGGATTCTACTTGCAAATACTTTATTTAGAATCACTGCATTTATACCAGTTCAGAGATATTGTATTTAGAATTTATCAGTGAAATTAGTCTATAATATTCATCTGTCTGTCTTTATTGGATTTTATAGCTATCTTTGATTTGAAAATGAACTGAGAAGTTCTTTATGTTTTCTGCTGGTCTGGAGAAGCAGAGAGATGATCTGTTTTTACAAACCATTTCCTGAGCCTTTGCCTCTATGTACTGAGAATCACCTCTATAAATGAGAGTCACAGATTTTTTTTCTGCTTTCCATAACTTCCGTGAAGATCAAACGTATATGAAAATGTTTTGCAAATTCTAACTTGCTGTACAAATGTTAATTATTGCTATTCTAAATCCAGCAGTTCAGTTTGCATATTTGTAGTTGTGCTGCCTTCAAATATCTTTCCTTCATTTTCTCTCTTTTATGTACTTTGCAGGTTTTGTCTCATTGACTTGGAGATTCAGTAGGAGTCAGTATGATTAACTCATTTTAGCCTTTGGATCTACCATGTACTAAATTTATGACCATTGAATATTTTAAGTCTTGGTTTCTTTATCTCTGAAATGGGGACAATAGAACTTACCTCATGGAGTTGTGAGAGTGAAGATACTTTAACCACCCTTTAAAGAGTACTTGTAAAAAGTATAGCCTAGTGCCTGGCACGAAAGAAGCCTGAAATAAAAGTTATTATTCCAATTAATAATAATAATACTTTGGGAGATTGAATTCTCTGGGAGAGCTGAGATGGTTGTATTAGATAGTTTGACTTATTGAGAAGCTTATTGATATCCTGCCTTTAGTAGGTAAAAAGGATTTCAATTCAAGTCCTTCCCCAAGATGGCATTTTGATATAAACTAAATATTTCTCTTTTTTTTTTTTCAGTAAATCTGCAGCTTAGCTACTGTAAGTTGTGTGACTCCTTAGCTATTTGAGGAAGAATAGGGTGATTTTTCAGTGTTTTGAAGCTCTGGGATTTGAAATGCAAAAGCATACATTTGGCTGTGTGTTTGGACAACACACCAAATTGTATGCTTCTTTGTTGAAAGAAGAGGGGTAAAGTCATGAAAAAAATTTTTTTTTCCAATGATGTATTCTTTCTGTCAATCAGTCTTGACTGATTTGTGTTTATGACCCAGATGTCCCCAACACAGGTCCCAACAGGACAGAAGAAGAAGCAGTCTGAGGGAAGTTGCTTTTTTCCAGTGGTCAGCCCTACCCCTAAGTCCAGTGGGCGAGATCTGGACACACATCGTGCCACAGCAAGTTGGTTTTCCAGAGAAATTTGAAAGGGGAATTTATGCTTATTCCCAAAATAAACCTGAGGGCCTGTCATACCATTTCTACTTGGTGTGCAGTTGGAGCAGCTGACTGCCAAGAGCAAACCTAAACGTTTGAGATTTTTTTTCTTAGTGAGAGTTTTACCTTAGTCTCAGCCATTGTGGTTATTTCCTCGTTCACAAGTCACCAGTGTTCTGAGTTGCAACGTCAACTGTGAACCTTGTTTTTGTTCATTCACCAGAGTGGAAAATCATAGGGTTCGTGTAATTAGCAGTCTAGAAAAATATCAACAAACAGACGTTTCTTCTGTGGCCAGAAAAAATTTTGAGCCTAGGAGACCACCCTGAGGAGTAAGTGACATCTCGGGGGACATGTGAGCAGAAATGCTCGACTGAGCAGCAGTTCAGGGGGACAGAAGGGATTGTGGCTACATAATTGCTGTTTTTCTCCGAAATTTTATTTAGAGTGAAGAAGGCTATTTTAATGTGGCTATATGACCAACCAATGATGAATCCACATGGTTTCCTTCAAAAGTAGCTAAAAATACATATAGTTTTGACCAAGTGACAAAGCTCTCTCTTATAACGTCCCCTCTCCCCATCCAAACTTTCATATCTGCCTTAATTTACTAAGTTTTGAGGGATTTTGCCCATCACTTTGGTGGCATAAGTAAGATACTAAGTTTGCAGAAACTCTTGTGAACATCCCTTCGTCTCAGTGGTGTGCTAGAGTCAGCTTGAATGTATTCGTGCCTTCTCATACCAGCTCATGAGGACTGACTGTGTGCGTCTTTTCCCAAATCCACAGTCAATGGCACCATACTGGTAGCTTGAAATTGGCCATGGTGGGAGTATTGGAAATCATGGAAATCAGTAGATTTTTCCCACCAAGATTGCTGGCTGTCAGACGCTTCCTGGTGCTTGGGTCCTGTCACTGTTTTCTTCACACCTGATCATCTGAGGCAGGGCTGGTGTTTTACAACATAAACTTCATAGATGCTCCGGTCCGTGATGGTATCTTCCACGACATGCTCTTCCTTGGAAAAGATGAGTTTTGTTTTGAAGCGGATCTTGGCTTCCTGCCACCGTTTATCCTTCCTTGAATAACCATACGTCAACTTCCATCCCCTGTTTGTGTAGTATTTACCGTTCGCCATCAACCCAGCACTTTGGGGAGGGCCAGTCCTGGCTCAGAGCTGGAGCACGTTACCTAGGCCAAAGCCCACCAGAGCAATGCCTTTCTCTGGCCAGAGTAATTGGCTCGGGTATGGGCACGTGATCCATTTGGCACTGATGGAGCATGAGAGTCTTTTGCTGAGACTTTCTGCTTTTTTGTGTGCTGGAATTGAACTACACAGAAGGCTACCTGGAGTTGCTGCTGCCATCTTGCAGAGCATAGATGTTGAGGGGTACAGCAGCCCCGAGGGAGTGAAATCGAGGGATGGGGGAAGACAGGTGGATCCTGGTGGCACTGTGTCTCGCCTGAAGCCTGCTCTTTCCATTGACTTTTCAGCTGTGTGACCAGATACGTTACCTTTTTACTTGAGTCATTCAGGTTGGGGTTTCCTATCGCTACAATCCAAACAAGCTTCGCTAGTACAGCTGGAAAGTATCCAAGTACTTTCCTCTTGATACCGTGAAGAGTGTTATATTAACCCAGCTGCTAGTTTAAGAAAGCCAATTCTAGGTCCCCATGATCTGCTATAACGGCGTCTACTTCATTTACTTTACAAGGGGTTAAAGGTAATTCTTAGATGATACCATTTATTCATTAAATCCCTATTTCTTTTAATGTGAACACATGCAAAAAAGCCTGGAGCATCTTAAATTATGAGCTCTCCATTGAATTTGCTGCCTCAATCTTGAGAAACAGGATGTGGCTCCAAGAAAGAAAGAACATTTGGACAATCTTACAATTCATCAGTTGTGCTCACTCATGACAAGCACTCACGATACTTGGACAGATCCCTCTACGCCAAGGAGGAACATAGCCTTTCTGCCATAGCCCAATCCGCGTGTCATTCGGCCTCGTGGGGAAAATGGCCTTCCCTGATCTGCAGGGGGTACTGTGTAAGTCACCACAGTGTAATTCCCTACATTCTCGTTACTGGCAAGAAAGATGAGGCTAATCCATTTGGAGTCATGCTTTTCCCCAAAACCCAGATTTGCCCGCATGCAGTGTGGCCTTGAGCAGTGCCTGGAATATGGCAGGTTTGCAATAAATATGTTGAATGGAATGACTGACTATGATTCTAATGAACAACTAAATCGCTCCATATAGTGGGGCACCCCAGGGTGCAAAATGATATATTTATATTAACCGGACTACTTAGGTGCATTCTGAAAAATTATTGAATATGTCTTTCAGTTTTAAAAGCTGTCAGAGCACAGATTCTTCAGTTGCAAATTGTATTTGTGTATTGGTAAAAAAAGATTTTTGACTGCGTCAGGAAACTTTTTTTGAGTCAGCTATTTTGTTGAAGTTGCAATTTTGCCTTTTTTGACTTTTATAGGAAAAAAAAGGTAGTGTTCTTAACTCACTGTTGCTGAGATAAATGCTCTTAGCACTGTCTCCTCCTTCTCCTCCATCCCCATTGTGGATTCTTTCCTGGGGCTAACGAGGCTCACTCACGACTTAATCAGCGGGTTTAATTGCACAGCAGAGGTAGCTTTAAAGAAGAGCTGGCAGCTTTATCTGGTTAAGATCGCAGTAATCACAGTGATCACAGTGCTAATGAGGTCAAGGTGGTGAGTTTGAACCTGAACGCGGCAAGTCATTTCATGCCAAGAACAATTAGAAAAATAAATCCACTGTATCATAATCAGCGACAGAAAGCAACCTCAAACCTGCCTGCCCAACTGGCCCGCCTATTTGTTTTGCCACAAATAGAGCAAAGTAGTCCAATCCATTGTCACGTCCTCCTGATAAGCCTCTTAGGTGGCATCTGAATCTGTAGAATGGGCACATTTTATGTTGCAAGGACCCACCAGTGAAGCCCAAACTCCTGAAACAGGTCCTCTCCATGGCCTTTAGTAACACAAGGACTTTCTTCTGTTAGGTCTTTTTGTTTCTGTCTTTACACTTGAAGGTCCACGAAGTCCTCAGAATCCAAAATATTCAGGGGCCTGCATACGAAGCAGCTATAAAAAGAGCGACATTACTCTCAACTCAGTGACACCGTAGACCAGAAGTTCCCAGACTTTCTCAGTTCCCGACTCCCTTAATTTCCCAGTAATTTTTTTAACTGCTCTCTAGACCAAAAGAAATATCCAGTAGTTCCTTTTATGAAGTGAGTCCAAACACCTTGACCATATTTATGTCCTAGCAACTTAGTAGCTATTTGAAAAAAATAAAACACATACATGGAAAGAAGAAAATAATTTTATTTCATTCTTTAATAACCACAGTTACCACCGGGATGTGTGTGCCTGTTGGCACTGTGTAACTTCTCAGATCTTCGAATCAGATTGGCCACCGCCCCCTCATCTCTTCATCCACATTTGTTTTCATGCAGTACTGTTTTTTTTTTCTTTTAAGTCACAGAAACCATTGAAAACCCAGTTTTGCAAAGATATGGAATCATCAAGAGGAATGTAATACAATTTGATGTTGAAACTGTGAATTCCCTTAAGCTAGCAGTTCGTTCTATGTCTGACAGATGTCAAGCAGCTCTGCATTTCCCTCAAAAATTACAGTATTCTGTCATGTTCTTGGTGTTGACTGTAGCACCCTTGGGTGCTTTGACACACAGTTTGAGAACCATGGGAGTAAGCACAATTAATAAAAACTCTCGGTTCAACATTAACACTAACAAGTTTTTTAAAAATCATCCTTAGGTAGTTATTTTGAAAATTGTGAAGTCTATTTCATTGCAACTTTCTTTGAAGTCTAAATGTTTTGATCATCTGTAACACTTGCTTTGAAAAGAATTTCCAACCTATTGGTAACTAAAGTCAAGACAAGTAGTTATCTGTCTCCTATACTTTTGAGGACACCACACATATTTAAGCATGAATGGGTCAACTTTTATCATGAATGCTCATGCTTTTCCTAAAAGACTGCATAGGGAAGTCGTTGAATTGTGTTGAACTGGTAATTGAACTCGATGGCTCAGATAGACCTTGAATAGATGGAGAAGCAGAGCAGTAAGATGTGGAAAGAACTGCCCTTTCAATGGAAAGTTGGGAGTCCTCATTCATCCTTTAAGATCCAACTCATGAATAATCTCCCCTGATTTCCTCTGACTAAAAAAAACTACTGTGTTGACTTCTCTTGTAAGTGGATCACACTGTTGGCTCACTCACCCCAGAAGGAGCTTCTAAGAAGCAGAGGTTCTGTCCTTTGTCTTGCTCTCCAAGAACCAAGCACGATATCTGACCATGAAGGTAGATGAATCACAGTATCAATAACGAGAGCGATTAGAGTTGAAAAAACCAGGGTTGCTGGGAAACAATACTGCTACAATGATAGATGGTGTTGGAAGGGAGGTCATGTTTAGGCTGAGTCTTTAAAGAAACATAGGAATTCACCAGCAAGCAAAGGAGGCACTCCAGGTAGTCAGAACAGTAAGTGTGAATTCCAGGAGATGGGGTTAGAAATGGAATATTTGAAAATATGTGAGAAGTGCTGTGGGGTGTGAGTGGAGAATGAATGCTTGGAAGTGGCAGGAGTTGAGGATGGAGAAGCAGGTTTGGGCTAGATGATTCAGGGCTTGTAGACTGCTGTAAAGGGGGTGGGTTTAATCCACCAGGCAATGGGAAACTGATGCTGGGTTCCAAGTGGGGCAACGGGATAATCAGACCTGGAGTTGAGGAGCAAATAAAGGCATGGAGATGTGGGAAATGGCTTTAGAATAGTCCAGAAAGGAGAAGAGATGGCTGGTCTTCTCACTCCATGCCCTTCATCAGCCTTGCAGGTGAGATGTGTTGCTATAACCACAACAGAGACTTTTTTTTTTTAAACTTTCCATTTTGAAATAATTTTAGACTAATAGAAAATTTACACAAATAGTAACATGTTCCCACATAGTATTCACCCAGTTCTCCTTAAACATCTGTGTATCCACAGCCCAGCTAGCAACACCAGGAAATGAATGTTGATAAAACACCAGTCACTAATCTACACACCTCATTTGATTTCAGTTTTTCCCACTAATTTCCTTTTTCTGGTCCTCAGTCCCACATTTGTTCTGTCTCCTTATCTCCTCCAATCTGGGCCAGTTCCTCAGTCTTTCCTTCTCTTTTGTGATCTTGGCACTTTTGAAGAGTCTTGGCCAGCTAGTGTGTAAATTGTCCTCACTCTGGGCTTATGTAATATTTTCTCATGACTAGAGTGATGTTACGCATTTTGGGTAAGGATAAAAGGTGATGGTGCGCCTTCTTGGGGCATCATATCAGGAGGTGCACGTGGTTGATATGTCCTATTACTGGTGTTAGCAAAGGGGAAATTCTAGGAAATGTTATATTTTAGGCTCTCTCCTGTCTTTTCTACCAGTTTAGGTCCTTTATTGCTATTACCATTCCTTCTTTCGGGAAGAGGTTCCCTGAATTCTGCAGTGTAAATTGGTCTCTCCCTTCTCCTATAGAAATGATGGAGGCTGCTGACTCCTCCCAGTATACATTCTCCTTTCTTCCTTTTAGTAATTGAACTCCCCGAGGTGAAGTTGAGCACATGGCTGCCTAGCTAAAAATTACAGTTTCCAGATTCCCTTGAATCCAGTTACGATCATAGACCAAGCTGGGGCCAATGGACTATGAGTGGAGATGATCTTTGCTCATTAGCGATCATCTCTTTTCCTAGACCAGTGGCTCATGGACTGTTTTGTAAAAGAGAAATAATGCCACTGTATTTGGGGTCTTTTGTTACAGCGGCTTAGCCTATTCTCAACCACAGGTACTTAGCATTAAGACAGGACAACCAAGGTGGTGTATGTTTTTCTTCTTCACACGTGTTACCTTATTTACTATTATGTTGCACTTTGAGGGGTGGATAGCTCTGTTATTCCCCAGGTGCATATGCCATGGTTTATAGATGTCAGTTTTCCAGGCCATTCCATTCTTTTTTGGGTGGGAAGTCATGATAAGCTGTTCAATAATTCTTCCATTTCAGCTAGGTAAGGAAGTTGGGAAGTGGTACTTTTTTTTTTTTTTTTTTTTATGAACTCCCCTCTCCTAAACACAAGACAGGCATTGCTAACTGATCACATCACTCTGCTCTCAAGCTGGGATGCAGGATCTTTCTCAAATAAAATGCCAGGCAGCCACGACTTATCTATTGGAGTTGATTCAAAACACGACTCCTGTTTGCCATCCTGAAACTGGAGTTTTCACAGAAATGCTTAAATATATCCAGTAAAATATCAAGCATATAATCAATTCCATCCATTCACTGTAAATAGCGAAGACCATAGTTAAGTACAGGTCAGATTGTAACTGATGATGTAAGAGAGGTTTTTCTGTCTTTTCCCTTCATGTGTTACAGGAAAGAAGCATCTCTCACCACTTTTCCTTTGCTCTGGAGTTCCCCTGAGGTTGGATTTACCAGTCCAGCTGTGGCTATCTGCTACCTCATAATTGTTTTCCCGTCTCTCTTTCTCCCCCGGGGTGGGAGTTTCTGGGGAGGGAGCATTCTTTCCAGCCACCATCTTGCCGCGCTCCATGCTGGTGACATCGTGGACAGCTGTCAGTCGGCAGAGGCCCTCTACACTAGAATCACAAACAACTCCCAGGTCGAACACAACAACTTTAGCTCTTCCTGAAAGGATCTCCTCGTGGAATGAGCTCGGTCGCAGAGGCATCTTGCCGCCTGCCTCCACGGGGCATATGCGGCTGTGTGGGGATGCGAACGTGGTGGGTCACACACTAGCTCTCGGAGTTCCACATTTCATTGGCCAAAGCAAGTCCCCCGGCCACACCTCACTTCACAGAGGCTTTCCAACGTGCCCTGAGCTCAGAAAGAAAGGCGGAAGATTTGTGAAGAATTCTAATGACTACCACAGGATCCGGGAAGTCTTTGTGACTCAATGCAGTCATGTCTGTGTCTTTGGCTTTATAACTGGGATGAGAACCTCAAAGACCCACTCTTTCCCCATCCCCAAAGCTTGAAAAAAGCCACAACAGAGGGGCCCTTATGCCAAAGAGTACATTTCCAGGCAAACAACACGGATTCCCATTGTTATCTTTGTGTCCCAAATCAGAAGGGAATAAGTTTTCTCTTTTTTAAAGAAAGATTCTACCCCTTGAAAAATGTTGAAATTTACACAAAGACTTACACTCATAAAAGGCTTACGCAATACATTCCCCACTATTGTTTCAGATTAACTTATTCAGTGAAGAGCGTCCCTTTTCCTCTTACAAAAAGCTAAACGGACTGGAACTTCACTTTTAAGAACATATTTAATTTGAGTGTAATAAAATTTTATCCATTAAACTTAAAAAATTAAATATTAATTAAAGAGACAATTTACTTTTCTCACAGGCTGTAGCACCAAGCCTAAAGTATACAGATGTCCAATAAAATCAGTGTTTCCCTCTTTAAATTTCTCCAATAAACTCTCTTCCAGAGCAATCGAAACATTTTTGGAGCTTAAGAAAAGGGAAAAAATAGCAGAATCCTGGAAGTTAGAAGTTTGCTCAGATCTTGGGAATCAATTATAAACTCCATCCTTATTTGTTTCTTTCTTTCTCTGTTGGCCAGGAAGACACTCCGAGACTTTATTTTAATTCTTATGGTACTTTCAAAAGATTTCCTCAAATATTCACATACTGTATTTCAGTGTTAAGAGTAATAATGGTACAAATGCTTGTTTTAATTTTGGTTTATTTTTCACTAGTGTTTTCAGTAATCATCATTATGGCTTGACTTGGGGGAAAAAAGATGAAAACACTCCTTGTATTTCTGGCACATGACAGGCTGTTGCTTTGTTGCACACCCTGTTTGCCATCACCATGAGCAGGGTCACTGGAGCCTGAGGGGGCGTGTGGTCATTCCCAGCACAAGCCCGTTTCTGTGGCATCAAGTGGGCAATAATGAACTGGGAACAGGCTTTGGGAAACTCCAACCTCCATGGCACGATGCACAAGACCTTCCATGATCTGGCCTCTGCCCACCTTTCCAGTCTTGCTTCCCTCTACTGTCTCTTTTATAGAGTGGGACAACAGATTTCCCTCGGGCAGGGACTGCACCTGTCCCCTTCAACATCGAATCCCTGAAAGCGACGGCAGGAATGCCTGACACTGTGGAAGGAGGGAGCCTACTGTAGTCTGGGCACATGACTTGCTCTCTCCTACTTCCATGCCTTCCTACAGCTGTTCCCCAACTTGGGAAATGCACACTCTTCTTTCAAGACTTGACTCAGCCCTCACCGCCCCTGGGCCCTTTCTCTCACCCCTGATTGCCTCTTTACTTTTGTGAAGCTGTGGTCAAGCCTCCAGCATATACTATGGCTCTCTGCTTGTCTGTCTCACTCACAGACAGTACATAGCTCTTTAACGGTAGGTCCTACTCATCTCCTTTTTCCAGAACCTGGTTACAGTGTCTGGCCTCGAGCTTGTGTATGAAGGGCTTTGGGTTACAACAGCTTACCCTGTACCCCCAGGACTGCAGGTCCGTCCAGTTAGTATCATCATCCAAGGGTCATGTTGATAGCAGGCGTCTAATAAATGCTTGCTGACATGAAATGAGATGCAAGCACAAGATCTGGTGGACCTGTATTTCAGGTCTCAAGACCAACGTGATGGCTTCGGCTCTGTGTTGCTAGGGGCAAAGGCCTGTACCCACCGTGAAGGCGACCACCTACTCCACCAACCGGGGGAGATTCTCCTTCCCCATTCTTACTGTTTTCTTCCTCATGGAGGGCGCTCAGTTAGTATAATTCTTCTGGTCTCTCTCTGCCTTTTTGTTTACTCCACCCAGGGATGTAGAAGTGTTAGGTAGTTAGATAAGTGGGGGCACTGGGCAGGTAGGTGGAGGAGAGGGAAGATGGTCTCGGAAGATGGCAGTATTCCCGCTTTGAGCATTAAGGGGCTTTACTTCCTCTAAATGAGTGTCCGCCAGAAACCAGTTAGGACCCAATGGCTGCACCTGCGCGGCAGCGACAAGGACCTAACCAGACATGACCCGGTGCTCATTGTAATATAATTAGCATTGTGGTTTAGGCCTCACCGTGGATCTCTCTGTGTGCATCGTGGGTAAGGACATGCGCAAAAGGGGACGAGCATGACTAAGCCTTCCAGGGGCTAGAGCCGTCCATCAATCAAGAGATCACCTTGAATAGAGGGCATAAGAGAAAGGGGCAAAGACCACTGCTATCCTTTGGATCAGCCTGCCTCCCGTTCTTGGAGGTGTACTTTCCCTTTGCTAATAAAACCTTTAAAATCTTTCACTGCACAACGATTTCGTCTCCCCTCTGCGTTCTTCCCTTTCAGGTAGGACAAGGACTGAGGTCTTTTTCCCTTGCCTTTTTAGGGTGACGGGAGAACTTAGCTTTTGGATAAACTGGGGAGAAATACATTGGGCTTACTCATTTCAGTCGCTCTCTCTTTTCTTTCAAATGTCCACAGGAAGTATGTGTTTTCCTGTGCTTCTCCATATTTTGGTTTTGTCTACAGTTGGGGTCCCACCAGCTTCCAATACTCTCTGTGACTAGGTGAGAAATTCTGCCTAATTCTGGGATCCATAGAGTAAGTCTGCGAGGCCACAAAATGTGAAGCTGCATCCTCCATCATCAGCTTTATCAGAACAAACGTGAAGTTCCAGTCCCCAGTTCCCCCACATTTGGGGAGATTTTTTTTTTTCTTCTCAATTTGTTGACAGCTTGGGTCGGGAAGAAGGTTGCTATGTACTATTTCTCCTTGAAAGACCCCAACAGCTTTCACAGGGTGACTGGGGGTTTCCAGAAGACAAGGCTGAATCTATGATCCATCTTGAATCTGCTCAGAGCCCACCCTGCTGCCAGCTCAGGGTGGTCCTACGCACGGGGTGGCAGGGGGAAGGTGGGAGGTCCTCCGGGGACCTTACTCTTAGGCGGGCTTCATTCTTATGCCAATTACTGGCTCCTACCACACAAAAACATCCCACCCCAGGCAATAACTCAGGCTTCAAAACTATTTCTCACTTATCCCTGCCCTTGGAGAACCAAGACTTCTATTCCTCCCAGATCCACTCGTTCACTCTCAGGAATTAGAGCCTGAAGAACTCAGTTAGATGTATTATTCCTCCCAGGGATACTTACAACTCCACGCAACATTTAGAAGGCAGAAATACATTTCTCCAAAGATTCAAACCACAGGAGTAACCAGCTGGGAGCATTTCTTTCTTGGGTAGTCTCTGGGCCTCTCCATGTGGTCCCCCCGTGTGGACTGCCCAGCATGGTGACTTCAAGGTAATTGGACTGGTTACATGGCAGCTCAGGGCTCCAAGGGCAAACTCCTCCTGCTTTATGTGCACCCCAAGTTGGCCGGGGCACTGCCCATCACAGGACCTGGGTGAGCTGCAGACATCTTGAGCCTTAACCTCAGAAGCCCCAGAACATTACTTCTGCCATGTTCTGTTGGTCAAGCAGTTTACTAAAACCAGCCTAGATTCAAGGGGAGGGTAATTAGACTCCACTTCTCTGTGCAGTAATCAAGTGCCTGGTTAAGACAATGAAAGTGTTGGGAAAGATCTGCTAAAAATGAAAACATACGGACCATTAAAGGTAGCTGAACTAGATTTCCAGTTCTTAAAAATATCGTTCTGAAGGATTATCATTTTTTATGAAGTCAGTCTTTGGGCTAGTATGGCATTCTTTCATTCTTAAATTAGGTGTAGCCATGTGACTTACATTGGCCAAAAAAAAAAAAAAAAAAAGCAAAAATGACATGCGTCTTTTTCAGGCAGAAGCTTTAGTGGTTCACCGTTTCACCTTTTCCTGTCTGTGGAAATGTGTGCAACCTCCGTCAACCTGGGTCCTTGAGGGCCCCTGCCAACTAGGGATGCACATGTAGCACGAGTAAAAAAAAAACCCATTGATGTTTAAGCCACTGGGATTTTCAGGCTCATTGTTGCCACAGCAAAACCTAGACCTATCCTGACTGATGTAGTTGTTCTTTAGAATCTAAGACTCCTTTAAAAGTACTTATTTTCTTTAAGCTTTTAATCTTGTATAGGCATACCTTGGAGACATTGTGGGTTCAGTCCCAGACCACTGCAAAAAAGTAAATATTGTAATAAAGTGAGTTACACAAATTTTTGGATTCCCAGTGCATGTTAAAATTATGTTTGCACTATGCTGTAGTTTATTAAGTGTGCAACCGCACTACATCTAAAAAAGTAATGTACATACCTTAACTAAAACAATACTTTATTGCTAAAAAATGCTAACTATTGGTGGATGAGTATAGCTGAGTGGTAGAGCACATGCTTAGCATGTCCTGGGTTCAATTCCCAGCGCCTCTATTAAAAAAAAATGCTAACCATCATCTGAGCCCTCAGTGAGTCATCTTAGTAACATTAGTCACCGATCACAGATCACTATAACAATGTAACAATAATGAAAAAGTGAAATATTGTGAGAATTACTAAAATGCAACACAGAGACACAAAGTGAGCAAATGCTGTTGGAAAAATGGCATGCCTAGACTTCTCAATGCAGGGTGGCAACAAAAACTTCAATTTGTAAAATACAGTATCTGTGATGTACAATAAAGCTAAGTACAATAAAAAGAGGTCTGCCTGTATTTGTGAAAACATCTCAAACTTCCATGTCGGCCACATTTTCCTAAGTGGTCTTCTAGACAATTCTGTTCTTATTTGTTTGTTTACAATTTGCATTTTTTTTTTTTTATCTTGAGTTCAAAAGGGGACAAACAGCTTGCTCACCTGAATCCAAGAGAGAAGAGCGTTCTTCTGTTTCTCCCCCAGGGTGTCAGTGAGTTGAATGCATCTACCACTTAAAGGCATTTTTGTTGCCAGTAGATGAAAACTCCCCAATCTATGTTTAACCAGCAGTTTGGGGAACTGAGAGATACAGGGAGCCACAGGGACAAATCCCCGTCCAGCCCCTCCAATTGCTATTTTATTTGGTCTGTGTGTGCCTGGAGGTTTCCTGTCTCTGAGAATACGTCACCTTAATAACACAATAGCCAGTTACTTCATCCCCAAATGCAAGTTTGCTCCGGAATAGTCAGAGGAATTGCAATTTGAGGCATTTGAGCTATGGTGGGCCATAGGCAAAACTAAAGAACAAGGAAGGAGAGTTTGCTTTTAAAGGGAAAGGGCGGAGTTGGGAGGGGCTGTAAGAACCAAAGAGTCCACTGCAGGAAGCTGGGAATTCAAGTGTGGAGGCTTCTCATCGGTTGGGCTGCTGCAGTCTCTGATTGGCTGGGCTGCCCCGAGGCAGAGAGGTTTTCTCTCTCCAGCTGGATTCCTTCCTGTCAGAGATGCAGGTATATGTCTCTTCCTGTTTGGAGTAATTGATGATACACGGCAGGGCAGGAGCGTTCTCCCTACATGCCTGTTCAGTTTTAGCTGCGATTTCTTCAGTTAATTCCACAGAGGGCAGGTTACAGCTGTGTAATCTGGACCCGGGCAGGCTTGGGGTTTGCTTCTATGGTATTGATCCCTCTTGTATGTGCTGATAGGTTTACCCATTTGAAATGTTCATGGTTCTCTGAAATTTTTCTCCTTAAGAAAATGTCTGCAATACTTGATGACAGTTGTAGTCCCATTAGGATGCAAAGTCCCTGAGGGCAGGGACCTTTTTTTCCTCGCACTTAGCATAGTCCTGGCCCAGAAGATGGACAAATTATACTGTTGTCAAATGAGTGACTGAAGCTGCCATCTTTTTAGCAACAAGGTCTTGTGAAACCTGGCAGAGCTGCAGACGATCACAGAGAAACCATGACACCATGGACTGAGAACTATTACAGAGTATTAAAAATTTTGTTAACTACTCAAAATGCTTTTACCGTAGAGGAGTCTTTAAAATGAGTTCACTACTATATTTTTATTGTTTGGTGCATATACATTTATTTTATACTATGTCTGTGTGTGTATACTGTTTCATCATAGAACAAATCATAGCATTTTCTTATATTCTTAGAAACACTTCACAAATGTCATTTTTAATTGCTGCATAGTTGGCATCCTGTGGCTATACAGAGTTGACTTAACCAATCCCCTATTGTTGGCCCTTTGAGTTGTTTCCAGGATTTTTTTTTTTTTTTTGCAATTATAAATCCCATGCCTACTTTTAACCGCTTGCAAGTTGCCAACCCCTTAGCATGCTGTTGTGTGGAAGGAATGCAGGATGATTTATAATCCAAACAGCAGAGCAATGTTTAGATTATGGATTTACCCCTCCCCCCCAAAAAAAAGGCAGGGAATAAATGGCTTTAAAAGACCCCAACCATTCTTACGATGGTTGACCCAGAAGATGAAATCTTCTAGGTGGTAGAACAAAAAACCGAGTCAGTGAGGCAGATAGAAATGAGAGGCATAAATGGGACATTCAGTGCAAACTTTTCAAAGCAATTAACGCTGCGCCAGCAGAGCTGAAACTGGTTGTTGAACAGACTCTTAAAGCAAATTAAGTAATCACATCTCATAAGCACAGACCACAGGAACATCCGCAGGAAGTTTCATACGAGAGAGACTGAGGAGCGGTTTCAGCTCTCAGTAGCATTCTTACAGAAGACGGCTGCCTGAGAGCAGTCAGGACCCTCATCCCTTTAACATCACATCTGCCACCCGAGGAGTGCCAGCATGCCAGGGGCCCATAGCAGGCTTCCACAGTCCACCCAGCAGCCCCAGGAGCGTTCCTTCTCTGTTTTACAGACAAGAAAACTGGGCTTAAAGAAATGCAACAACCCGCCTAGAGGGTAAGTGGCTAGTAGGCAACAGAGCGGAGCCTCGTCTGATTTAAAGCACCTGCTGCTCCCAAGGTGGGTGTCTCTTCCCAGCAGCCTCTGGCCCGGGAGTTCATGCTGGTGGCATGACATTGGCCACAGCAGGGGATTTACGTCATGGGAGGCAAGTGCCACAACTCAGGGCTGCTTCTGTTTGTTGAGAGCTGACTGTTCACCACTACACTCTCCTGCCATCCTACTAATTCGGTGTGTCCATCAAGTAAAGGCATGCTTTCCTGTTGACGAGGAAAAGGAATAAGACAAATGGACATGGAGGCTTTGTCTATCCAGTGACACCAACCTGATTACATGAAATCAAACAACTGATCAACTCGATTCTGGATCATTAAGATCACTGACTGGTTGCATTCACTATCCAGGTCAGTGGTTCCCAAAGTGTGTGGTCTCTGGACCATCACCAGCAACATCATTGTCACACGGGAATTTGCTAGATCTGGGGCTTCTCAGATCCTGTCCAGCCACCTGTGTTTTAACAAGGCCTTCAGGTGATTCTGAGGTTTGCTACAGTTTGTGAACCTCTGATGTAGACTAGCCCCGCATTCTCCTTTTAATCATTTCTTTATTGCTGTCAAAATAGATGAGTTTGGAAAAGGCACTTACTAGAAAAATTCAGTGGTTACAAAACATCCAGAAATATTTTCCTTTAAATTTTCTTTTTTTCCTTTTTCCTCCCACCTCCCACCCAAATTACACAGTCGAATTTCCCACATTTGGGGAAATTGTGGGGGTCAGCACATTCAGAGTGCAATGTGTGAGCTTCACCCTGGGAAAACCACCTTTGTGATCATGGTCTCTCCCCTGCCAGGAGAATTTTCTTAAAAGATAATTCTATTTTTCTAATTAATTTAGAGGATAAAATCCAAGATGCCAAAGCAATTCTAGACTTGTTTATGCTTATAAATGATTGATTTTTAAATTTAGATATAGTCTCAGGTTAACTGGTTAAACAGTGGAAAATTCAGTTAACCAATTTAGTGCCCACTGGGCTGAACAACTGGTTTCGGTCAACGTGTGGCTGAACTGAAGGGCTGTTGCAGCCAAAGCCAAAGGAAGGCTGGAAGGAGCAGAACTTCTGGAAACTTCAGGTATACAAATGTGGAATGTGGAAGTCCTTGTAAATGACAAAACAGTTGACATTCTCTTCAGCCACTCCATCAGCAGGCATCTTTTTATTCCCTGGACACTGCCCTAAGCGCTGAGGATCAAAAGTAAGCCGGTTGCATCTTTAAGCTTCTGGAGCGCAGGGCTGCGTGGCGCAGGCGCACGTGTCAGAGTGTGAATTACAAAGTGGCCACGTGCGGAGGGAACTCTGGGAGCAGAGGACAAGGCGACTCAGTCTGTGTGCGTCTGGCGTTGGATGGTGGGACTACCCACCCCCCCCCCCCAACCTGCTCGGGTCTCCGTCTTTCCGTATTTCTCTGTGGATCGCAAATACCTGTCATCAACTGCTAATAAGGCTGGTAGCCAGCGCCCTGTTTTATTCCACCCTTGGAAACATTGAAACACACCCAGCAGCGCCTCTGTTAAAACAGAGACTTCATGTGCGAGAGGATGGAGGCAGAGCTGGGGCCGCTGATGTTTTTCTTGGAAAGAGCCCTCGTTTGGATGGCAGAGGTGGGGGAGGTGGAATTTCAGAAGACACATTTTCCAAAGCGAACGTCTCCGGCAGGAGAGCGAGGACTGTGTTTGCTTTGTCTTCACGTTGTCATTTCGGGGTGGCAAACCCCTTTCCCCATCAGGGAACACAAAGCACATGTTCTCCCCACACCGTGCATCCCTGCCTTGCTTTTCTCACTCAACCAGAAAGGCCTCTGACAAGAGGCCTGGAGCTGATGGCAAAATCTTGGGGTAGAAGTAATCAATCTAAAAAATACCAGAACAGTATTCCCATGGTTAGTCAAAATATACATACGCACACAGCATACATACAATTATGTCATTTAGATCGTCTGCATTAGTGGCTCCATTTGAGAAAGAATGTAGGGGAAATAATTCCTCTCAGGTTGCATTTATGGAAAGAAAAATGTGAACCTTCATCTACAGCAGAATGTGCTATTCTTCTTAAGTACGTACCATAAAACATTCCTGGCAGAAACTGAAGAAGTGATAGAGCAAAAATGGAAACAGAGCTCACTGTTAGTTTATACAGTTATTTATAAATAAAGTTTATAACGTTTATAAAGAGAGAGATTGCATTAATGAATTCAGCAGAACTATAGAAATAGTATGCAAGTTGTACTAACTAGGATGCAGATTGTAGTAACTACAAGGGTAGAGCAAAGACTAGAGTCTGTTTATCGAAAATGGTATGGACACAATTAACAATGTATCTTTGCGTTTGGTGGGCCGTCATCTCAGATGATCGACTCCCTGGGTGACTCCCCTGTCATAATGGCTTACTGAACACACAAATCAAGACTTTGTGCTACTGCAGTTACTCTCAAAGAATATCACAGTGGTGGAATCACCAGAGACTCTCCATCACATACACACACAGACAGACTCACAAACTGCTTGTCTTTTTCCCCCAGTAGATTAGACTCCTGGTGATCAAGTAACTGACAGAAGGAACAGATGGCTTTCCGTAAGCCACACGGAGCTTGCAACTCATAAACATGAAAATTTGAACCAGAAATTTACGGAGGAGAAGATAGATGAAAAGTTTCACACTATTCCTTTTGCAGAACTTCTTTATTTCCCCACCTCTGGCCTCTTAAAGCTGAGAATGATCCTTCCAAATCTTTCTGAAATTGACCCTCCATGGGGACAAGTGGGTCCTGGTGGCAGGGGAGGGGGTGCTCTGGGAAGGTGCTTTCACTCACCCATGGTTCCAAGCCACTGTGTACCGACCACAGGCTGTACAAGCAGACAGTCCTCAGTTCTACGTTAGGGTGCATGTAGGTCCGTGCCCGGAATCCACATGTATCATTGTATTCATCATTCACGTGGAGGGAGCTTGCATTTGTCCAGAAGTCTGAGCGATGCCCACCCAACTTTATTTTCAGGTTTTTTCGCTAAATAATTGCAAGCTGTTTGTAACAAATTCTTCCTGCTCAGTCTTTGCATGAAACCATAAGAGTGAACGACACAAAGGCTCTCCATGGACATGGTTCCCATTACAAAGTGATTTAGGGCTCCACAGAGATTGCAAAATATGGAAAGCAGCCCCCCCCCCCCCGCTCCTTGGGAGGAAAAACACTATTATTAGATATTCCATATTGTCATGAAGTATGATCATTGTGCCCAAAGGGAGCCACAGCCCCCAGAGACGCTGACTGTCCCCAGTTGGGCTGTCTGTGTCCCAAGCACAGAGAACGTGCCACCACCAGTCACCACCATGACTCCCTATGCCCCACCACATGGGAGACATAGGGTGACATTTGAAGCCTCCATCTTCTGGGAGGCCCCCATTCAGGAGAATCTGTCATTTAGTCCCTCCAGGCTCCCTGGAGAAACCAGAGTGTCTCAGGGAGGAAATAGCTTCCTTTGATGAATCATCCTCTATGTGATGCCATGGGGGTTGGTCCTTCACATCATTTGAATATCCTAACAGCTCTGTGAGTTGGATATTGTCATTTTATGCAAGAGAAAAGTGACTCAAGGAGACAAAACTTAGCACTGAGAAAGGAAGAGGAGGGGCCAGGATCTCGACCCAGATCTGCTTGATTCCAAGGGCCCTGCTTGCCTCCTACACCATGAAGACTCTCGTTTTTGTCACGATCCGTCCTATATCCCTTGCTCCTAAACCTGACACATGGTGGACCCTTAATAAATACTTCTTAGAATGAAGCCTGTTTAAAAATTAGCAATGAGTAAGCCAAGTGACATAGAATTATGAACCCAGCTTTGACTATCGGTCATCTTCATCAAGAAAATACACATGCCAGTGAATTTTCAGTGAATTTTTAAGTCTGGTGGGGGCTTCTAGATCAAACTCTTTGGGGCTCCAGGCTGGGTTTAGATATTTTAAAATGCAATTTAAAGTGCTTACTTCCATGGTCTATATTAGATCAATCTTCTGAAAACTGAGTTGGGTTGCCACACATGGGTAAGTTGGGGGGGACACTATTTTATTTGAAGGGGGCAAGGAAACAGCTCATGTAGTTGGTTAAGCCTAGGATCCAGGTCATTTGGGGAGACTGTGGAGTGGGGGGACCTGAGGAAAGTCTCATGGCAGAAAGAGTTGAGGGCCCATGTTTGACTCAAGAACAGTGGGCCAGTGGAAGGGAGGGTGGCTCTGAGCATACATCACAGTGGGGACCACTCGGCTGTCCTCAGCCCAGGCCCAGGGACCATTGCTGGGTGCTGGGGGGAGAGGATGTGACAGTCCCCTAAGCTCAGGCCTCCATAGTGCAGGGCCCGGACAGTACTGCATATGGGAGGGGGTGAGGCTGTGGGGCCGGGGTGATGACAGGCCTTCCTCCAGGGGTCCCTGTTGGCGCCACATGTGGCCAGCATGTCAGGGATGTCATGGTGGGGACAGGACAGCCTCTGGGAACGTGGGTGGCCTGGGCTGCAGGGACACCAGGGAGAAATAGGGTGTCAGAAGAGGAAGATGGTGAATGTCAGGTGGCCCCCCAAAGGGCCATTGCTGAAGGTGTAGGGGATGCCTCCTAGGGACCGCTGGCTGACTGGGGCCTGGGGGTCCCCCAGTGGAGGGAGAGCCAAAGATATATGATGATGGTTTTTCCACTGCAGGCTGGCATGTCCTGAGAAAACAAGAGATAAAACCCAGGGAGAATGATCAGCTTTAAGCTTCGGTTCTGAGGCTACGTGGCTTGGCTGGGGATCGGAGTGTGGCCAAGACTTGCAACCCCCAGGGGTCCTTGACAAAGGACTCCCCTCCAGCAGGCAGGAGGTCTGATCTAAACTGCCTGCTGTGTTAACAATGCCATCACAGGGTGAAAGATTAGGACCTGGGAATTTGCATTTAATAGGTAATAAAGTGATCATGAGGAATGCAGTAAAATAGTATAACTCTGTGGCCAGGAAAAACCAATACCATGTGATAAATGTGCCTCTGGCAGACTTGCAGAATCCGCATACCCAGCCTTGGACAGCAATCTTTAGGCTAAACTATGATCCTTGTGGCCCTGTTTGTCATAACTAGCCTGCCAGTCTGCAAACTCATTAGGCCTCATTGCAAAGGGAGAGCTCGCCCTCGGCGGCACTGAGAAGTAAGTGCCCCTTTCGGACTCCCAGGCCAACCCCCGTCTGGTTCCTTAAGCACCGGCCCTGACCCTGTGTCCCTTGTGTCAGTTCAAGTCCTTGAAACAAAGCTATTCAGAATTGCTGGGTGGGTTCTGGGAAGCCGTTTGGTGACATGCAAAAGGAAAATGCCACCACACATATGCTTTCCAGCCAATGACCGCCACTCGTGTTTCCTTTGAAAGCCACGGGGATCTGAGACTCAGAAGCCCGAGGGAGCCAGGTAGGGGCTCCTGAGGAGGAGAGCTGGCCACCCCGGGACTCAGGGCCACTCAGCCTGCCCGACACGCCACGTGGGCAAGTCAGTCCAGTGGTACCATGTCTTTCTGTCTCCTCAGGAGGAGTTAGAAAGCCATGGTTAGATGCAATTTCTCCCAAGTTTTAAAAGTGCCCAATTACTTTTTTTTTTTTCAAAGAATTATATGGAACCAACAAAAATAACATCTCTACAGGCTGGATGTTCCTCTGTAGGCCACTAGTCTGAAGCTTCTGGATGACAGGGTGATTGAAACATCTTCATAGAACACTGTGATCTTTCTGGATTCTTCCCTGGGGGCCCCCAGCCTCTCTATTAATAATCCTTCCAAGATGAAGCAAGAACTCTTTTAACTGGGTTTTGCCTCGGGCCATCATAAGACACCATCCCCATCTGTGCCCGAATCAGCACAAGTCACGTCAAACTGCAGAACAGCCGTACTTTCACAGAAGCTGTTACTCTATATCCTTCAAACCATGGAGAGTTCTGTGCCCGCCATGGAGGTAAAATCCGAGGTAAGAGTGGCTCCAGGAAGAGCGAGGAGTGATGGGACTCCAGCAACCTGTACAGACTGGTGACATCCACCTTCCACCCAGTAAGTGACCCGGGGGATGGGAGGAGGACCACAGTCAGAATTGATGACCTGAATTTGGGCCCCTAGCTCTGTGATCTGGGCCCCCAGTCAACCCAATGAGGCCCCAGGTACCACAGAGCAAAGATGAGTAGCTCCTGCCACGCTCTGCTCAAATTGCAGACTTACAAGCAAAATAAATGACTTGCTGTTTTAAGCTACTAAGTTTTGGGGTGGTTTGCACAGCCGGAGCAGTCATGAAGACCGTGGACTGTGGAGAACTCAGGTGCCCTGAGAATTGAAGCAATCACTGCCCTGCAAGCTAGAGGCTTCTTCTCTGTGGGCTGTCTGCCCCATCCCACGTGGTCTCTACTTGGCCCTGGCCCCTTATGGCTGGGACTCTGCCCCTTGGCTTCTCTCTTTCTGGGTTATCTCACCTCTTGCTCTCTCTTCTACCAGCATCGCTTTCTCCATGTGCCCCTTTCAAATCCCTCCAAAAGAGGGCCGCTGATGGGCTCAGTTCACTGTTTTGTGTACGGCCATTGATTGCTGGCTTGTCTACAGATTGACTGCTGTCAAATCAGACGCCACCCCCGGTCCAATCAGCTGCAGTGGGTGCCGCTGCGACCACACCATCACAGGGGATGCCATTTTGGGAGGCACACAGCAGGGGATGTTTCTCTTGGAAGACGATTGGGAATTGACTGATATGATCTATGTGTCTAGAACAGAAATAAAGAAAGAACAAATCGTAGTAGGACTTTGTGCAGCGGGCAGCAGTCTTCAAATGTGGTACACGTATTTTCCAACAAGGATGCTGGTTCCATGGTCTCTGCATGAAACAGAGCTCCCTCCAGCCTGCTTTGGATTATGACATGGCCAACAAATAAACCTTTATCACAGTATATCATTGAGAGTTTGGGAGTGTTTGTTACAGCAGTTATACTGTGCTGACTAATACCAAATCTGTTGAAAAGAAAAAAACTTAGTGAACTCAGATGTTTAGTGATTTTTTGATATCATGCCTGAGGAAGAAAAAATGCTTCTGGACTTCCAGGCGGCTTAGTAAAAATCAAAGTGGGAAAGATTTCCTCTGGGTAACTTTCATTGAGAAAGAACCCCGGTTGAACTAAATCCGAGGGAGTTGCTCACAATGAAAACTATGACTTATTAACAGTACTCGTGTAGGTTATTCTTGTGTATGTGGCTGTTGCTAGGGAAATGTATCAGTAGTTAGGACTGAGTTTGGCTCTATTGAAAAGGAAACCTAATGACTGATGCTCAAATGTGAGGTTCATCTTTCTCTCATGTAGGAAGCTCAGAAGTTATTTGGTCCAAGGCTTTATTAGCTCCGTGGTGACACGGAGCTAGAAGCTCTTCAATCAGCCTTTCTTGGGGCTTGAAAGTGCACTTTCATGCTTACGGCTACTAGCGTTCCAGCCGTCATGGTTACAGTCTGGGCAGAAGGAAGGAGGAAAAGTGGAGTGCATGTGCACGCAAGCTGGCTCTGGTAGATGCCATGATGCTCCAGCCACGATCCCTTGGCCTCTTCATTTCAGCCAGCCTTGTATCTAGTTCCATGAACATTCCGAGCATCGCACACCAGCCATACTGCAGCATCTCTTCGCTTTGCTGGAGCCACAGAAGAGCATTTACCACAAGCAGGAGCAACCTGTCGGTGCAGGGGAGTTGACAGCCCCAGGATGATACCAGCCAATGGGGAATGAGAGTCCAACCTGAGGTCCTCCAGGGAGACGGTCACGAAGCACACTCTACACAGCCTCAGAGGGTCCCGCGTGGCACTGAGGCCCCCACGGAAACTGCCGCCCCCATAAGCTTTTGTCCCCGCCTCTTCCCACTCTTCCCTCCCTTTCTGTTTCCTGTGATCACCTCCAGAGTAAACCACCTGCACACACGTCCTTATCTCAGGATCTTTTGGCTACCAGCTGAGTCTCCCCAGGTAAGGGGCTTTTCTAGGAACCCCTTTTAACCAACTCCAGCTAATCTCATTGGTCAGAATTAGGTCACATGGTCATTCTGAGCTGCAAGGGAAACTGGGAAATAGACATTTTTTTAGGTGGGCACTTTGGCCTCCCCAACTAAGCTGAGTTTCTGTTCATATGGAAGAAAAGGATGCATATTTGATGAGTAATTAGCCAGTCCTGCCACAGGCAAAGATATCTGCAAAAGTAAAGGTGAATGCATGTTAATATTGATCTTTTAGTGATTTTCGAGCATTAAATTAGTGAAAAGAAAACTCTGGGAAATGAAATACATAAAAATACAAACATAGAAACAGTATAAAAAGTATAAAAATGGAACTCCTCAGTCACTGAGGATCCATTTAAGCTGGGAGTGTCTTATGCAGTAGGAAAAAATGTGCTGGGTTTCAGTCAAGCCATTCTCCACGATGGCCCTTCTGAGTCTCCATTGTGGTGATGTCAGCCTTGATGTGGCTTTGATAAAAGGTGTTGAAATAGCAACAGGTTATTTCTCTCTTACCTCTCTATTGATCGTCCCTTTTCCACAGAAAATTTGAGATGGGTTACATACAACAGAACACAGTCTATAAAGTGATAACAAAATGAAAACCAGATCAGAGAGAATAAGAAGACAAAGAGGCGTCTCCTGGGGCCACGCCCCATTCCAGCTGTGATCCCAAGTTGGATCTGTGCTCCTTGGTACCCAAAGCTAAGCAGAAGGGGACCATGCTTTACAACATTTGTGTCATCAGGAAGAAGACATCATTCCAATTTCCCTAGAGCAAGTGAATCCTTCTCAGCACTGCATTCTACAGAAAGAAAATCTCTTTTTGGGGGGCTGACTTTGGGAGTAGAGAGCAACTCACAAAAACTGTTTTTAAGAACATTTTTACAGCAAAGCCCAATAATGAACTTCATGAGCTTGGGCCCTGCTGTGTGAGAGTTTCCATAACGTATAAGATGCAGCACTGATAGTCAGCTAAGCGACAGTGATTCTGCAAAGGGCAAAAATGTACGATCTCTAGTGATGCAGCAGGTTTGAAAGATAGATCTCAGAGTTTCTAGAGGAGTGGACAGAATTCCTGACCTTCATATAAACTAGACGGGAGATGAGTAACAGACAGCCTGAGACAGTACTCTGATGAAGCCAGAAAGCACTGGCAATCCCTTTGCTCGTTGAGGCAGTCATTCATTGCTTGGTTAACACAACATCTATTCCCAACTTCGTTTTTCTTGCCTGTCTTTTTCTGTAAAAGCCTCTTCTACCTTCTTCCTGTTTTGAACATGGATGTGATGCCTGGCGCAGTGGCAGCTATTGTGAGGCCAAAAGTGTGAGACTGAAAAGCCAACTGGTTGAGGATGGTCTTGAGAAAAGAGAGTGCCTGCATCTTAGCTGACGTTGAACTGTCAGTCCAATCTTGAGACAGTCCACCCACAGATTCTTAAGTAAACAATAAAATAATAATATTTTAAAATAAATAATAAAATGGTCTCTTCTATGGGTGGTAGGGTTTTCTATTTCTTGCTGTCGTAGTTCTAACTTTTACCTTTGTGAAGAGACAGTCTGTGTACTTAAAAATTAAAAAAAAAAAGAGAGAAGCAGTTGATGAGATAAGTATACCATATGAAAATAAGAAGCCCACTCAAGGGTACCAACTCATATGTGAACAGAGCTGGGACCTACATAGAGTCAGAATTTTGCTCAGGAAATAATCTTGGGCCAAGTACATCATGGGCATAATTGCTTAATTGAGTCCTCAATGTGTGATGCCCTAAAGCCTGGCTAAGGTGGTTTTGATCACTAAAATTTTAAAACAGAAATAATTAGTCACCCATTAGAGCCATATACACCCTCAGGGTAACTATCTTGGATCAACTAATTTGCAAAAGGACATGGCTTCTCAGTGAATTTACTGGGATAATTGAGCTGGAGAGTATGTCCCTGGGTTATTGGATTAATTCATCTGCAGTTTGAGGTTGGTCAATATAAATAGATTTAATTTTGGAAACGGTTAAAGAGGCTTTTAGCTTCCAAAAGTTAATACAATTCTAAAGTCATTATTTCTGAAAAATAGACATCAGTGCTGATTCTTAACAATAAATGTCTCTGTCTCCTTGACAAGGTGACCTGCATGTAGTTCCTTTCAAAGCAGTTTTAAGTAATTAAAAGATAACTCAAAGGAAAGGGAGGCTGCAGAACATAATAAACCTGTTTAAAACCAATTAGAGAGAGTTACTCTTTGATGTACTGAAGTCCCTGCGAGCATTTTCATATGATCTTGAGTTTTATGATGGTTTTGTGTGAGCATCAATGGCCAGAAGTTCATGCAACTTGGCCCACAAGTGGTTATGGTATACTGATTGGGGTGTGGAAAGCGTTCCAGCCCTGCCTTCTTTTGTATGAACTTGCGGACTAGGTTAATACTTCAATAGGATGCCTTGGAACGCAGAGGACAGCTGCAGTGATGTGTGCGTATGTGGGAATGCAACTGTGCTTGCTTCGTTTATTTCTATAACATGATATTGGTCATTTGTGAAAACTGAAATAACAAAGAAATGAGAGGAGAAGGTGTAGTAACATTCCCTATGTAGAATTAAGCCATAATTATGCAGCTTATGGAGACAAAGTGCTTTCTCCAAATGTTTCCAATTAGAAGAGGAAAATGAAATTGTTTTTACTATTCTTGGGTCTTTTTTTTTTGCTTCAAGTACATTGTTTTTTTGAAAAATGTGGGCGACAGACATGCAAATAACTGTTTTCTTTACAATCATCTGCTATAAAACTCCAAGTTTCTCTTTTGTTTTGTTGGGTGTAATTTATCATTTCTTGAGTTGTGTCAAAAATCATTTCTGTGAAACACATTGTGGAATGTCTCCTACAGTAAATGAAATAGTAATTCAGCTTGTGGTTGTTTAGGTCATGGGGTGTTGGAAGGGACCGCTTTTTCTGGATCAACAGCAACATAAACAAAGGGTTTATCACAAAATAAATACATGTAATCTACAGTTTTCCATTTAACTGTATCAGAAAACATTCGGAGAACATAGCCACATGCTCGTTCAATTTAGTCTTAATAATGTTATTGGCATGACAAGGCCAGCAAGTATTGCCAAAGTCAATACAGTAGGCCAGGATGTGCTGGGCGGGCTTCGCGAGGGTGGTGAGATTTTATGTCAAGAGCCTCAGTGTTCATCCAGATGAAGTCTTGTTTCTGGGCGTCCCAAATAAGGGATCTTCGCTTCCAAATTAGATAAGACTTTTGAGGATGTTGAAAGACTAAAAGGTTTGGGGGCAACGGGGAGAGAAATAATGACTGA